>NC_061109.1:45627315-45682315 GCF_015104395.2 Macrobrachium nipponense
CAGATTTTTCAGAATTCTGATTTGAAACTCGTCCCAGATTTTCAGAATTTTTATTTGAAACTCGTCGCAGATTTTTCAGAATTTTGATTTGAAACTCGTCCCAGATTTTTCCGAATTCTGATTTGAAACTCGTCCCAGATTTTTCAGAATTTTTATTTAAAACTCGTCCCAGATTTTTCCAGAATTCTGATTTGAAACTCGTCCCAGATTTTTCAGAATTTCGATTTAAAACTCGTCCTTGCGGAATGACATCCTAGGCCTCCTCGCAATTTGACGACCCGAGTCGAACAGGCATGAAAAGTACAAACATTATCGGAGTCTTTGAAACACGTTGGCAATGAATAGCGGTACTGAACCATACCTCGAGGCTCGCACCGTCAACATAGCGTTGGTTGTTGGATTTACCGCAAGATTTAGATGGTGTGTTCAGACATGCTTCGGTATTCTAGCGGGGAATATCGGGAGATTACTTTTACTACTGTGTCACTTTTGGATTACTTTTAAGGTTTCTTTTCCGTGAGGGGGAGTTTATCTGATCTTTATCCGTTAGACAGAGAGTTTCCTCTCTCTCTCTCTCTCTCTCTCTCTCTCTCTCTCTCTCTCTCTCTCTCTCTCTCAACTTTGCAACAGCGGTATTTCGATTTTCAATTTCAATCATTTTATTCTTTTTTCTTCAATTTTCCCTCTTAGGTTTTTTGTAATGGTTACACGTCTTTCATTAAAAAAATACTCATACGATTTCTTTATTTAATATTAATCCTTTCAAATTAATATTATTACTATTATTCAGAAGATGAAATCGGTAATGAGTGTGCAAAGTACATTAATTTCCCAATTAATTCAAAGAAATGGGCTAAGAAAAAAAAAAAAGAATCTGAAAAATTCGGGTTTTGTATGCTGTAGGGAAAACCCCTAATTATATTGGTAGACCTTGTGACTGACATGACAGCGGGAAAACTACCCAAGAGGAATGACAGTTGCTGCAGTGAGAAAGGTGAAAAATTTGGTTAAATGTGTAACTGAGAGAGAGAGAGAGAGAGAGAGAGAGAGAGAGAGAGAGAGAGAGAGAAGGAGGTGTATGCCCAGGAGAGTTGAATAAGGATGCAATACTAATGAAGGTGTATTATCATGTTAAAAGTAAATGCTCCAGAAAAGTTAGCTGAACTTTTGAACATGTGATATATATAAGTATATATATATATATATATATATATATATATATATATATATAGTCTATATATATATAATATATATATATACTTACGTATTGTTTTTGTAATTCTCTCTCTCTCTCTCTCTCTCTCTCTCTCTCTCTCTCTCTCTCTCTTGCTGTCGCCGTTCGGTTTTGTTCGGCCATTACGTGTTTACAAGCCAGGCTGACTAGCCAGGTTAAACCGCTTAATGACTCGGTATGTGTTTGTTGATACTTACACGATTTGGTCAATGTTTGTTTGTTTGTTTGTCGCTGGCCGTGTCTTCCGGGGTGGGGTAATAGACGGGGAAAAGAAATATGGGACAGTTATGCAATCTGTTTTTTAGGCTCTGTGTATGGGGTATGTTTATGAACTTCGCCTGCCTCTTTCATATATATTTTATATTATAAATGTGTGTGTTATATATATATACATATATGATATATATATATATATATATATATATCCATATATATATATCTATATATGTTATATATATATATATATATATATATATATATATATATAAATTCCTCTTTTAAAACAGGATAAAAGCATAAAAGGCTCATTTTGATGTCTTTCTACAAAAATTTAATTCCCTGGTCCAGAGTATAAAGTTTAAAGTAGAATGGGAAAACAATAACCAAATCCATATTTAGATGCCTTAGTCAACTACAAATTCACTGTCTTTAGGAAAGCGACATTCTCATTTTCATACACACAGCTATCATGACATTTCAGTTAAACTCGGCATACCAAGTAGCATATTTCTTAGAGTCCTGGGAATTTGCTCGCCAGATTTTCTTAACAAAGAACTTGAAACAATCAGAAATCACCTTGTTAAAATACCCGAAACACATGGTAGAAAAAGCCATACATAAAGTAAAGAGCATTTTTTACCCAACCCTTTCATCTTCACCTATCTGAATACACTGTAGAAATCCTTAATTAATGTTCAGCAGAAACCAGTTTCTAAAGACATAGGGGTTTATGATATCCCTTGCAGGGATTGTGATAAGTCATACTATGGATTCATGGGAAAATCTCTCTCGGAAAGATTAACTCAACATAAACGATCAGGTAGATAAGGACAACATAGTTCGGCAATTTTTCTTCGTATAAATAACACGAACCATTCCATGGATTGGAATTCACTGCAAATTTTATACAAGAGCAGCTATCAATACAAATGCCAGATGGTAGAATCTTTACTGATAAAACAACAAGGTAATAGGATCAACCTTTCCAATAGAGCCTGGGACTCTGACCATATAGACAATATCTTCCTTCAGGAAACAATGGAGCGGATTAAGACAATTAACAGAACCAACGTCTGCATGCTTAGCGGTGACCCCAGGCATATCTCCCACTATTTATTTTGCCAATGTAACTCCTTCTGTCATTCATTATTTGATAAGGGTGGAAGTTAGTTCACCAAAATATAGTCCTTAGCTTTAAACCAGAGTATTTTAATGGACCTTTTATACTTGAGGCTATATATATATATATATAATATATATATATATATATATATATATATATATATATATATAGATATATATATATATATATGAATAATTATCATCGAACCGTGATCCATTTATATATCAATTCAAGCTACAAATGTCCTTTAATATCTGAAATTCACTTTACCTCCCAAATGATATATTTTCATATATGTACCGGAAGGGGAATTTTTTAATTGATAATAATTTCGTACCCCCCATGGGATCGAACACTGTCCAAGTGGAGGGGACGAAATCAGGACAGTCAGTGACGCTATCCAATCAGCCAACAGAGACGCTATAAGTTATATCGATTTGACTTACAAATCACCCTCGACCTCGGTGCTTTCGTAATTAGAATAGATATGGAACCCGTCTACCATGTTAGCCAATTCGAGCGTTTGACAGCACGTAGCCCTTTTGTTATGAATCAATATCACATCGAACCGTGATCCATTTATATATCAATTCAAAGCTACAAATGTCCTTTATATCAATTCACTTTACCTCCCAAATGATATATTTCATATATGTACCGAGGGGAATTTTTTAATTGATAATAATTTCGTCCCCCCATGGGATCGAACCACTGTCCAAGTGGACGGGGACGAAATCAGGACAGTCAGTGACGCTATCCAATCAGCCAACAGAGACGCTATAAGTTCATATCGATTCTGACCTTACAAATCACTCGACCTCGGTGCTTTCGTAATTAGAATAGATATGGAACCCCGTCTACCATGTTAGCCAATTCGAGCGTTTGACAGCACGTAGCCTTTTGTTATGAATAATTATCACATCGAACCAGTGATCCATTTATATATCAATTCAAGCTACAAATGTCCTTTAATATCTAAATTCACTTTACCTCAAATGATATATTTTCATATATGTACCGAAGGGGAATTTTTTTAATTGATAATATTTCGTCCCCCCCATGGGATCGAACCACTGTCCAAGGGTGGACGGGGACGAAATCAGGACAGTCAGTGACGCTATCCAATCAGCCAACAGAGACGCTATAAGAGTTCATATCGATTCTGACCTTACAAATCACCCTCTGACATCGGTGCTTTCGTAATTAGAATAGATATGGAACCCCGTCTACCATGTTAGCCAATTCGAGCGTTTGACAGCACGTAGCCTTTTGTTATGAATAATTATCACATCGAACCGTGATCCATTTATATATCAATTCAAGCTACAAATGTCCTTTAATATCTAAATTCACTTTACCTCCCAAATGATATATTTTCATATATGTACCGAAGGGGAATTTTTTAATTGATAATAATTTCGTCCCCCCATGGGATCGAACCACTGTCCAAGTGGAGGGGACGAAATCAGGACAGTCAGTGACGCTAACCAATCAGCCAACAGAGAGCTATAAGTTTTCATATCGATTCTGACCTTACAAATCACCCTCGACCTCGGTGCTTTCGAATTAGAATAGATATGGAACCGTCTACCATGTTAGCCCAATTCGAGCGTTTGACAGCACGTAGCCTTTTGTTATGAATAATTATCACATCGAACCGTGATCCATTTTATATATCAATTCAAGCTACAAATGTCCTTTAAATACTAATTCCACTTTACCTCCCAAATGATATATTTTCATATGTACCGAAGGGGAATTTTTTTAATTGATAATAATTTCGTCCCCAATGGGGATCGAACCACTGTCCAAGTGGACGGGGACGAAATCAGGACAGTCAGTGACGCTATCCAATCAGCCAACAGAGACGCTATAAGTTCATATCGATTCTGACCTTACAAACACCCTCGACCTCGGTGCTTTTCGTAATTAGAATAGATATGGAACCCCGTCTACTGTCAAACGCTCGAATTGGCTAACATGTAGACAGTTGGGTTCCATATCTATTCTAATTACGAAAAAGCACGAGGTCGAGGGTGATTTGTAAGGTCAGAATCGATATGAACTTATAGCGTCTCTGTTGGCTGATTGGATAGCGTCACTGACTGTCCTGATTTCGTCCCCGTCCACTTGGACAGTGGTTCGATCCCATGGGGGGACGAAATTATTATCAATTAAAAAACAAAATTCCCCTTCGGTACATATATGAAAATATATCATTTGGGAGGTAAAGTGAATTTAGATATTAAAGGACATTTGTAGCTTGAATTGATATATAAATGGATCACGGTTCGATGTGATAATTATTCATAACAAAAGGCTACGTGCTGTCAAAACGCTCGAATTGGCTAACATGGTAGACGGGGTTCCATATCTATTCTAATTACGAAAGCACCGAGGTCGGGGAGGGTGATTTGTAAGGTCAGAATCGATATGAACTTATAGCGTCTCTGTTGGCTGATTGGATAGCGTCACTGACTGTCCTGATTTCGTCCCCGTCCACTTGGACAGTGGTTCGATCCCATGGGGGGACGAAATTATTATCAATTAAAAAAAATTCATCCCCTTCGGTACATATATGAAAATATATCATTTCTGGGAGGTAAAGTGAATTTAGATATTAAAGGGGACATTTGTAGCTTGAATTGATATATAAATGGATCACGGTTCGATGTGAAATAATTATTCATAACAAAAGGCTACGTGCTGTCAAACGCTCGAATTGGCTAACATGGTAGACGGGGTTCCATATCTATTCTAATTACGAAACAAGCACCGAGGTCGAGGGTGATTTGTAAGGTCAGAATCGATATGAACTTATAGCGTCTCTGTTGGCTGATTGGATAGCGTCACTGACTGTCTGATTTCGTTCCCCGTCCACTTGGACGGTGGTTCGATCCCATGGGGGGACGAAATTATTATCAATTAAAAAATTCCCCTTCGGTACATATATGAAAATATATCATTTGGGAGGTAAAGTGAATTTAGAATAAATTAAAGGACATTTGTAGCTTGAATTGATTATATAAAATGGATCACGGTTCGATTGATGAATTAATTATTCATAACAAAAGGCTACGTGCTGTCCAAACGCTCGAATTGGCTAACATGGTAGACGGGGTTCCATATCTATTCTAATTACGAAAGCACCGAGGTCGAGGGTGATTTGTAAGGTCAGAATCGATATGAACTTATTAGCGTCTCTGTTGGCTGATTGGGATAGCGTCACTGACTGTCCTGATTTCGTCCCCGTCCACTTGGACAGTGGTTCGATCCCATGGGGGGACGAAAGTTATTATCAATTAAAAAATTCCCTTCGGTACATATATGAAAATATATCATTTGGGAGGTAAAAAGTGAATTTTAGATATTAAAGGACATTTGTAGCTTGAATTGATATATAAATGGATCACGGTTCGATGTGATAATTATTCATAAAACAAAAGGCTACGTGCTGTCAAACGCTCGAATTGGCTAACATGGTAGACTGGGGTTCCATATCTATTCTAATTACGAAAGCACCGAGGTCGAGGGTGATTTTGTAAGGTCAGAATCGATATGAACTTATAGCGTCTCTGTTGGCTGATTGGATAGCGTCACTGACTGTCCTGATTTGTCGTCCCCGTCCACTTGGACAGTGGTTCGATCCCATGGGGGGACGAAATTATTATCAATTAAAAAATTCCCCTTCGGTACATATATTGAAAATATATCATTTGGGAGGTAAAGTGAATTTAGATATTAAAGGACATTTGTAGCTTGAATTTGATATATATATATATATATATCATATATATATATATATATATATATATATATATATATATATATATATATATATATATAGATATGTATATATATAGATATTATATATATATATATTTATATATATATAGTATATATATATTTATATATATATGTATATATTGTTGTATATGCACAGTATATATATATATATATCATATATATATATATATATATCTATATCTATATATATATATATATATATATATATACACACATACATATATGTTTTAGGTATAATATATATATATATATATATATATATATATATATATATATATATATATATATATGTGTAATACATGTAATACATATATTTATGCGTGTGTGTGTTTGCCATTGCTGTGTACGTGTGAGTTAATTTTCTTGCGCAAGATGCACAACACGAGGTAATGAATAAAGAAATTGTTTTACCGATGTCCTTATCTGATTTGCATTTGTTTCTCTTATCATTCAAGATCTGCTTTGCGCACTGATTGGTGGGTCGAGTTAGGAGAGAGAGAGAGAGAGAGAGAGTGAGAGAGAGTGATCCAAAAGATGGGAGAGATTGAGACGAAGAAGAGAGGAGAGAGAGAGAGAGAGAGAGAAGAACGTTTCTGTGAAGGTTGATCTTTTATTTCTAAGGTATTTCCGGTATTTGTAAATTCATTTTAAATGCCTGTGAATAAATGTGTAGTGATCCATTATTGTTTTGAATTCCATTTTTATGCATTTAAGCCCATTCTCATTATGATGCTGTTGCTTTTTCAGGTTGATTATCGTAGTATATTATTTCCACCGTCACTGTTAATTCCTTATCAGCCAAATTATAAATCAACAACTTATAATAATTTTAAATGTTGTTTTATTCTTATTTCATTATATCCTGATACGCCTTTCTTCAGGGCACTGTTTAGCAGTAGATTTTCATAAAGGCTAAAGAAAAAATCACAATAGAGCAATCACCATTGAATGAAAGGGATAACTAACGTTACATTTGTATTTTTTTTTTGTCCATTAAATGTGCACTGTGGACCGAGTATGTATTCAATGGTAAACCGACTAACAAAATACGTTTTTGTAAAAATAAGAAATTGTCCAAGTTTACAAGGCAAAGTTTAAAATTGGGAAGATCAAGATTTTAAAGAAATATTATTTTTGTTCTTAAACCTATCCCATATACTTTCCTCCACTTCACATAAGTAAAAAAAAAGGGGGGGGGGAAGGGGGGGGGGAAGACGGAGATCAGCAAGATTAATTATTAATATCATTTTTGTTCCTGAACCTATCCCATATCCTCTCCTTCATTTCACAAACGTACAAAAATAGGTAAACGGTGATTAGCGAGATTAATCATTAGTATTATTTTTATTCCTGAACTGCTCACTTATACATTCCTTCAGTGCACAGAAATAAAAAAAAATGGACGGTTGAAAGCAAGATTAAATTATTATTATTATTATTATTATTATTATTATTATTATTATTATTATTATTATTATTATTATTAGCTACTGTAGTTCCTGAACTGGTCAAATATACGTTCCTTCACTTCACAAAAAAAACGGAGAATTGGAAGATTAATTATCATTATTTTGGATCATTAACTAACCAAATATACATTCGTTCACTTCACAGAAAAAAAATATAGGCGACGGAGAATAGCTACATTATTTATCCCTATTATCTTTGCTCCCGAACTGGTCAGATATACATTCCTTCACTTCACTAGCAAGGGAAAAAAATTCCAAAGACATTAAAAAATGTCAAAAAAAAAGAGGAAAGATCCGAGCAAGCTCTCTCCTCCTTGCCCGCCGACGACTGCTGAGAAATGTCAAATCATGCAAAGGCTTTTCCCATTTATCCAAGAAGCGATAAATAATGGAAACACGACTTCAGACACTCCGCGCAAGCCGTTTCAGCGGAGAAAGAGGATGAAGCGATTAAGATGCTTTGAGAAAGAAATGATTTTGTGCCGTCGAAGGCGCTTGAGGTGGAGGAGGAGGTAAAGGGGGAGATAAGGGTGGGGGAAGGGTATTGATGGTTTGAGGGAGGGGAAGGTGGATAGGGGGAGAAGGAAAAAGTACCTCGCTACAGGCGACGATTGAGGCTTAGGTTGCGTTCGTATTTAAATTTTTATTCATATTTTTATTTCATTTTTTTATTTTAATGGTGGATTTTGGGTGGGGTGGAGAATTATTGATTATTATTATTATTATTATTATTATTATTATTATTATTATTATTATTATTATTATTATTATTTTTTGTCGAAAATAATGGCAGTTTTAAACGAATTAATCTTATACAGGGTCTTTTCAAATTCTTATGATAATTCGTTTGTTCTGACTCAGCTAGGTTGTTGAGTAGAATTCCAATATTCATATTTGTCATAATTAGGATATTATGTCAAAATTATTTCATCAAAACTATTTTATTATTAATTTTAACCCTATTGGAATTCTACTCAACAACCTAGCTGAGTCAGAACAACGAATTATCAGAAGAATAGAAAAGACCCTAAGATTAATTCGTTAAAAACTGCCATTATTTTCAACAAAACATGTATCATAGGTCTGTTCCCTGCATTTATTATTATTATTATTTATTTTATTATTATATTATTATTATTATTATTATTATTCTTATTGATTGATGATGATGAGATGATGAAACCTATTCATATGGAACAAGCCCACAGGTACCATTGACTCGAAATTCAAGCTTCCAAAGAGTACGGTGTACATTACGAAGAAGTAAGATGATCCTCATTATAAGTGAAGTGTGTAATTGGAATTGCTTTTAATTTTTTACATATTCTTCAATTTCATTACTTTTGGATGCTCATTGTAGGTGAAGCATCTGCTTTGAAGGTACCCTTAATTAAACTGAAATATTTAACCTGATTTCGTTGTTCACATATCTTCAATAATGGTGAGGTTTTCGACTCTAGTACTTAAACTTAGTTTTACCCATTTATTTCTATTAGATTTAGATACTGATTATAACTGAAATTGTTTTAGTTTTATCTCACCACTCAGATTTTCACTACATTGCGAGGCTCGTTTGAGAAGTTACGTTTGAATTTTTTTTTTTCTGTTTCTCTGTGATTGGAAAAGTTGCGTCTTATTAAGAATCATCGATATAGGCGAAGTCTGTCGATGAAGTTGCTTTTGAATTTAAAATTGTACATATCTATATGTATACACACACTTACAGGTAGCCCTTACAGGTAGCCCTAACCAATGTTTCGTAACGTTATCCAGCATTGATAGCGCCTCAGTGGCGTGGTTGGTATGGTGTTGGTGTGCCATCTCGTTGGCCGCGAGTTCGATTCTCGGGCATTCCATTGAGGCGTGAGAGATGTGTATTTATGGTGACAAAAGTTCACTCTCGACGTGGTTCGAAAGTCACGTAAAGCCGCTGGTCCCGTTGCTGAGTAACCACTGGTTCCAAACAAACAAACAATCCAGTATTGAGCAAAGATTCTTTCTGTGTTATCGTCGTTGGCTTATTTTCAGCCTGGGGTTGTTTAATCGATTCTCCTTTATGGAAGAGAGGTGCTGATGTTGACTGCGAATTAAAAAGTAGGTCAAAGAGGTTGAGATGTTTTGTATAACATGTAAGACATTCGTAAGGGTTGCCAAGGCTTAGACCGTTGTTTATTTTTCAAGTCCCCGCGAAGATGCAAGAGAAGCGACATTATTAAGACATCATATTTCAGTCACTGGCCATCAGTCGAATTGACGGGGAATCCAAGAGTCAATGGGGGATTAGCGGGAGTCTTATTAGTGAATGCTTCTTGGTAGATGAACCCAGGAATAGCTGGCCTTCGGATTCGTGTCTCAAGTTTGAAGACCGCCTCAATAGACACAATTACCGCCTCGTTTTACTCATCAGGATTAAGCCTTTTATGTAAAATCATCTGATTAGGAGGACGCGGACCGCAAATTTACCTCTACTTGGTTTTGTTGTTTCTGAAAGATTGGCCGTTGTTGCGAGTAAGATGAAGAATGTAATAGCGTCTCTTCAAGAATTCTTGTACGTTCCGTAAAATTATGATGGAACCGAATCGTTTATTTAATAAAAGATATGAAATTCCAGACATGGTGAGTTTTGGGACCATTTTAACACCGATTTGGTGAAGTTTCTAGGGAGTACTTGTAAAAAATTCCAGATTATTTTTCTTGTCAATGGTGTTACTTTGAATTTACCGGTATCTAACGCCCAATTTGTTTCATTTTCAATTAGCCCTGTTACAGAAATAATAATTGTTACTAATAAGTCTGACGTACAGTACCGATTACACCATTCGTCTTTTTGGTTTCATATATTGTTTTGTTCAAGTTCGGTAAATTTTTTTTTCTTTTTGATACGTTTGTCTGCAGTAGATAGCCCTTACAGTTAAAACTTTTAATCCTACCTGATAATTGCAAATGTTTTTACTTGCTAAAGGGTCAGTCAATTCACATTCATACTTTAGCTATTGAATCGGGAATGAATCCCTTTGCAGAAAACATTTACAATTTAAAACTTACGTTCTCTGAAAGATTTCAGACTTTAGTTCTAGCAAGTGTCAACATTCCTGCTACTAATCATTATATTCAGAGCCCCACAAGATATTCTTTTCGTACTGCCATATCGTTCTTCCCTTCCAAAAGTCCCTCCTGACAGAATTGACCAAAGAAAGGTGCGTTGGGTATAAACACGAAAGAGTCAGAAGTGGAGATATTATACTACATTAACTGAAGCCCTTCGAAGAGCGGAATAGCGTTGCAACCATATTAACAGCCATGGAAACCCTGGGTGAGATCCCAGCATTTTTGTTTAACTTATCCGAATATTTATTTATTGGTATATAGACGTTGGCCTCACACACACTTACACACTTGAAGTCTTAAAGTTTACGTATCTATATCATATGTTGCCCATAGGCAATGTGACAAATAAGAAATACATTCATAGTTTGATTAACTTAGCGAACGTCAGTGATTATACATATATATAATATATATATATATATATATATATATATATATATATATATATATATATATATATATATATATATACAACATTCATTTAGTAGAATCGATTTTTCACTGTTAACCAGCTTTTTTGAAATTGCTTCATATTTTCTAATTATTTTCTTCACTTCATTGTTCGGGTTATAATGGACACATAATGGGGGTTCGGGGTTCTTCCAGTTTACTCCATTATTTTTACACGCGTGACATTATGTGTCCATTAGTAACCTGAACAATGAAGAGAAGAAAATAATCAGAAAATATGAAGCAATTTCAAAAAAGCTGGTTAACAGTGAAAAAGCATTCTATTCAATGAATGTTATATCCGTGAAAAATTGTGCCCTAAAAAGTATATGTAGATATATATATATATCTATATATATATATATATATAATATATATATATATATATATATATATATATATATATATATATATATATATATTCACGTTCATCAGGTGACCTACACTACGTAGGAACTTCTTATTTGTGGTATTACCTATGGGCTATATATAAGGTATAACTCTGTGGATACTTAAAAGATGACTTTTAAATCTCTGCAGTAAAAGCACCAATGTAAAAGTGTTCCGCAGCTTTTATGTGGGGAGAGAGGAAAAAGTGGCAAGAGGATTCATTGGTGAAACCTTATCTGCTCACTTATCGCCTTCGGAGATAATTATCAGACGTGACTGGGAAAGGGATGCTAAATCTTTGCCCAGAAGCGCTCAGATTGATGAATAAATCGGACACTAAGAATATATGTATGTATGTATGTATATATATATCTATATATATATATATATATATATATATATATATATATATATATATATATATATATATAAACTAGTCAGCGTTGAAATACAGATGGTACGTAGGATGTACAAATACTCATTACGTTCACTTTGTTCCATACTTCCTGCTTATTGCTTTTTTGTTTTTATTTTAATGCTAGCTTTAGATTAGCTAGCTGTAAAAGATAAGATGGTTAATTTCCAAGACGACACGTTTAAAGGATTGATATGAATTCCGTAAATATTTGTAAAGAATATTGGTTGATTTCCAGTATGACTATTTTTTTTTTTAGTTAAAGGAATGATGTAATTCGAGGTAGTTTGAGTGATTTAACAATGTTTCCTCTTGGAAGTAGGATATAATTTCCAGATGCCTAGTATTTTGAAGGCGTCAAAAAGTTTTCTGGTGGTAATGGAATTAGAAATAAGCTTCACCCACCCTGGATGTAAGTAGGTCACGGTGATCGTAAATTTAGTTTGACTTTTATTTCGCAGCTGTTATTTATTTGAGTATGTATTTGTTTGTTCCATTGTTTGTTTGTTACTTTGATTACTTTTTAAATTTATATGTTCTTCGAATTTCCTGTCTCTTATCTCTTTCATTTTCACATCTGCGAATTTTTCTGCGGAAGGTTAGTGAAAAAGTTAGGCCTAATGGCCTCTGGTTTCCGGTATATACACTTGTGCTTATTTTGAATAACTTGGTTCTACTACTACTACTACTACTACTACTACTACTACTACTACTACTAATAATAATAATAATAATAATAATAATAAAGTTAATAAGAATAGTAATATGTCCGTGCTACGCTCTATCAGTATCTAGTATTCTATTGTAATCTTTAAAAGTCTTTCATTTGCGGTCAGACTTCATATCACTTAGGTAATTCATTTTTGGTCTCTGGAGCTCAACTTTAGCAAGGATTTGAAGAAACACCTCAGTTATTCCCTGTCTCTGGATCCATCACCTACTGGATTTTATTATTGTAAATAAGATCAATATTGTTCAGATCTCGATATCTTCAATGTTTCTGGCTCAAAATAATAATTAATAATAAGTGAGTTCTTGACATTTTTAGTAGTTTTGGCCGAAAATAATAATAATAATAATAATAATAATAATAATAATAATAATAATAATGATAATAATAATAATAATAATAATAATAATAATAATAATGTGAGTTCATGATATCTTTAGTGGTTTTGTCTTACGATAATAATAATACTAAGTGAGTTTTCGACATTTTTAATAGTTTCGGCTTAAGATAATAATATAATAATAAATTATAAGTGAAGCTCACGACATCTTAATGGGTTTGGATGATAATAATAATAATAATAAAATAATAATAATAATAATAATAATAATAATAATAATAATAAGTTAATTGTCGACATTTTAATGGTTTTGGGTTGAGATAATAGTAATGAGTTCTCGTGCGTCATCTTTAAAGGCTTTGACTTCATAACTATAATAATAATAATAATAATAATAATAATAATAATAATAATAATAATAATAATAATAATAATGACGAGAGGTACGATCCAGGTGAGGCTAAAGATTACGAAATGTGAAGCATTTATGGTAATCGGTCATAAATTCTTATGATAGAAAACGTTTTTTTTTTCTTTATACGTTATGACTCCTCAAGCATTATCCGTCGCTTTCCAGCTGTGTCAAAAGTGACGAATATGACAAAGAAAACAGATAAGGTAGTCTGTGGTGTGTGTGTGTGTGTGTGTATGTGTATGTGCAGACACAGATATTCAAAACAGAGACTGCCAGGGCCAAAAACGCCCGGTGTGATTTCATGTACAAAAATACCCGTCAGCAGCAGTCAGAATTATCAATCCACGCACATACGAGAATATCTATATATATCTTATTTCTTTCTTACCTCATCAGTCAGATTCTACGTCCACGAATAATATATATATTATATATATATATATATATATATATATATATAATCTATATATATTATTATATATATACTACTATATATAAATATATTTTATATATATACATATATATATTATATATATATATATATATATATATATATATATATATTATATATATATGGCATTTCTCTTACGTGAGGAATCAGAATTCCAGTCCACGTATGTATGTATATATATCTCATTTTTATCTTACTCTCGTAAACCGCCCAAAAAAATTTGTATAATAAATAATAAAAAAAATTCCGCATGCATTCAAAATTGTTTACAAAATCGTTTACATTGTCGGAGGGATTTGGCGTCGGGATTTTTCCCTCCTATACGCGGCTTTCGTCGGTGGTATCTCTCCCCCTGCTAAGTAATCCGTGAATAAGAGTTTATCGGGATAACTTGGATTACTGCCTAGGATAACGCTCTGCCAGGTAACGATGATTCCCAGTTTATTCCGAATCGAGAAAGAAGGATTACATGATTTGTTATTTCCTCCCTATCCCTGTATCCCCCCCCCCCCCACACTCGCCCCTTCCCTCCCTCTCAACCATTCTCCCCTCTCTTTATCCTTCCCTCACTTTCATTCCCTCAACTTATCCCACCCTACCTCGCGTCCCCCTACTCTCTTCTCTCTCTCTCTCTCTCTCTCTCTCACATATCGCCTCCCCCATTCTCTTTCCCCTCTTCTTCCCCTTTTCCTGCACATATACCTTGCTTCCCCTACTCTCTCTCTCTCTCTCTCTCTCTCTCTCTCTCTCTCTCTCTCTCCTTACGTTAATCCAGAACTCGAAAATAACTCCCGTTCATGTGAGGATTTTGTCATTTAGAGGGACGTGGTTTGTTATGTGTTTTCGCTTGATTTTTATTCTTACAGTCTCTGTGCTTTATTCTTAACGTCTCTCTGTGTCTGTTAACTGTTTATATTTACCTGTAGAATGTTTACCTGTAGAATATTATGACTGAAATCGGTTTAATGCAGCCATATGACCGCTCCTTTTCAGTATCGCGCTTTCGTGAAGGTACGACGACATTGATACCCGCGTCAGTTTTATGTAGAAGCGCAGATATTTGCAGCCAAAAGTAGGTTACTGTTTTCAAATTTGGAAGTTTTTACCGGGGAGAGAGAGAGAGAGAGACTTTTGTTGATTGTTAGGATTATTGAAACATATCCACTTTGTGAAACATATTGAATCTCAAGAGCGAGAATTTTTTTCCAAGCCCCAGCCAGAGTGACGTCATTAGCCAGCGGAAAACAGGCGAAAATGAAAGAAAGGTCCGAAGTGTAAAATAAAAGAAAAGGGGGAGGCACTGAGAAGAGAGGTGGGTGATGAGGGTGACGAGGAATGTTCCTCCTTTGCCACGGGTCCTCCCCTCCCCCACATCCCTCTCCCTCCTCCAACACGCCCCCTCCCCCAATCCAGCCATTTCTCCTAGGTTAAGACCCCCCTCCCCAATCTCTCCTTGTTGAAGAAGGGGCCTAGCTGGCACTGTCTACCTCTCTCTCTCACTCCCTCCCTCTGTCTACCTCCCTCCCTCGACTAGGAAGACCACCGCACTCGCAGCCACATGCTCCGGGCTTTGGATAGAGCTTAGCTAAGGCTTGGCTTAGGATTTAACTCCAATAAATAAGGATGAAAGCGTGGGACAACGATTACATTGACAAAGTGCCTCCTCTGATGTGCTGTGCTGTTTATACTCGAGGAGTATTTGAGTGTTTAGGTGGAAGCTCGGCGGTGTGTTTTTGTACAAACCCGCCTCTGAGAGAGAGAGAGAGAGAGAGAGAGAGAGAGAGAGAGAGAGAGAGAAAATTAAACCTCTAAGGGAGAGAAGAAGATGGTACTTTTTCGAGAGAATCTTTTCTCTTTCTCTCTCTCTCATGTAATAAAAGGGTGTGGGGATGGAGGAGAAGGGGGGGGGAAGGGGTAGGGGGGTTTCAGCGTGCCACGGGCACACGCATAAAACCTAATCCCTTTGACTCTACATTACTGGCTTTGTTTGACCATCGGCAAAAAACAATCCCTTCTCCCCCCCCTCCCCTCCCCCTCCCCTCCCCCCCACCTCCCCCTCCCCCTTCCCCGAAAACCCGCAGCTGAACCCAAAAGAAAGGGTGACCAAGGTGCTATTTAGTGGATTGCTCAGTTATAATCCTCGGAAGAGCAAACAAAAATGGAATCATAGAAACGGTCCCCCACCCCCTTCTCCCCCACCCAAACCCAAAACAAATGTAACAGAAACATTGAGGTTACCGGAGAGAGAGAGAGAGAGAGAGAGAGAGAGAAAGAGAGACAGAGAGAGTCGGGAGGGGGTTTAGCCTTTAGTGACAGTCAGGTATGAGAGAGAGAGAGAGAGAGAGAGAGAGAGAGAGAGAGCAGCCCTTGGTGACAGGTAGTAGTTTAGAGAGAGAGAGAGCGCGCCAGCCTTTAGTGACAGTCAGGTAGATGTTTAGTGAGAGAAAGAGAGAGAGAGAGAGAGGAATAGCCCTTGATAATCGTCAGTCAGGTATAGTAATGAAAGAGAGAAAGAGAGAGAGAAATGGTTCTATGCGAGAGAGAGGTGGCCAATGGGTGTGTGGGCTGAGCTGACCAGATTCTTTGACATAACAAGTTAACTGGGTTAGCTTAAGCAAGGTCTGTAGAGCGTAAGCTTTCGTTGGGAAATGCTGCGGACGCCTCCGCCCAATCTGATTATGACCGGGAAAGCTCACTTCTTACTTACAGGTATTTCTCTCGAAACAGATTGAAGCCGAACTGAGAGAGAAAATGAAGGTCTGCGTGGAATCCTGCAAGATTATTCGGAGGTCAGGTAAAATAGCACGTAAAATTTAGGTTGCAGGCCAAGCGCTGGGGCCTATGAGGTCATTCAGTGCTGAGAGGTGTCACAGATAGAAAACCTCGCAGTTTTGTACTTTGAAACAATTGTTAGAATATGGTGAAAAGTAAGAAGGAAGAAAAAATATGAATGTAACTACAATAAAAGGAATGAAAGGGTTTGCAGCTATGGGCCGAAGGGACGCTGCAAAGAACCTTAACTAATACCTACAGTGCACTGCATGAGGTGCACTGACTGCACTGCTCTCATACGGGGATTCAGCGACCAGGTGGGTGGTTTGTTGCTAGTTCGGTTCTGTCCTTTATTTCTTCGAGGAATCAGAAGTTCAAGCGAAGATGTAATGCTTTACTACTACAATACAATTCTCCTTGCATTCTCATTCATTTTTACCTATTTATTAATTTATATCTATTTATTTTTCGTTTCTAATAAGTGAGATCTCTTCTTTCTGTGTTTCCCTTTACCTCCTCTTACTTCTTCCTAATGAACACCATGTTCTTTTGAAGCTTGATTTTTATGTCAGTGACCCCTGTGGGCTTGTTCCACATGGATGGGGTTCATCCTCTAAATAATAACAATGATAATAATAATAAGCCTTATTGAAAGATATTGCTGCATCAGCTGCATTCAACTTGTAAATAGTCTTCTCTATTTTTCTAATAATAGCTTTCTCTCTGTTATTACAACTGGCGAGTATTGCGCCGATATTACTCATCAGGAGGAGTCAATTTCAGGGATAATGGTTACAAATATCTTTCAATAAGACTTGTTTGAAAGAGGGTCTCCTTCCAATAGATAATAATAATAATAACTTGTAATTATTCGTTTTTGACTGGTATTCTTATCACCATGACTTAATGACCAGTTGTGTTGTAGACCACCTCCGAATTTATTTAAATTATCAGTAGCCGAATTGTATATATGGGCAATCATGAGCCGTATCTTTATCCAATTAACTTCAGACTTACCCCGTAGATTCCTGGGGTTAGTGTTTTTCAGCATTTCAGCGAGATGCGATGAGGTCGTTAAGTTTAACCTGAAGATTTAGAACATTTCAGCTATTTGCTGAATTCGAAGTAAATCCCGTTATTTCTTCACCCGCATTGTAGCTGTTTCACGCCTCTTTATTACAGTTCTTGAACCTTTTCCTATTCTGATTTTTGGCTCTTTTAAAAGTTCTGTAAATTGGTCTATATTTGTTTTCCTCAAGCAATTGTCAGTTATGTCTTCGACAATGACAATGCAACGTTTGTACTTAGGCGAGTCCTGCATTGTGGAACTTCCGTCACAATACAGTTGATTTGATAAGACTTCATGGCATTTTCTTCACTACAAATAATTGTAGATTTTTTGTTCTTTTTAGAGGTTCCAAAATTATAATCCTTGGAGGTACGACAGGATTTCCAGTCAGACATCCTGAGCCACTTGTTAACCTGGAAATGATTGCATCACAGATCCTTCTCATTGTTTATCCTCTTTACTTCAGGATTATATAATAGTATAATAGAGAGAGAGAGAGAGAGAGAGAGAGAGAGAGAAGAGAGAGAGAGAGAGAATAATAATAATAAGAATCTTTCGCAGGTCAGTCTTCAAACCCCATTAAGTGGAAGGTTCCTCCACTCAATCCCTTTTGTTGATGATTCTTTGCTTTTTGTTGTATGGTAACATATGAAAGGAAGTAAAACATCTGTTTATCATCATTCTGAGACCTCTTAGCGGGCCAAATACATGCTGAAGAGACGGAAGTTACTGACATAGTATTGAACATTCTTGTCTCGAAGTCTGCCAAGTTTCCTGTGATTATTCTTGTTATTATTTCTTTTTCTTCAGAGAACATTTCTTGCTCTTTTTACAGACATGCTTCAAAGCCATTTCACATATTTTGTGGTCAGATATTGAAAGAGCTGCTGGTATCAAGTAAATGGTTAGAGCTAAAATTTCTTTTTATTTAATTTTTTGACATTACCATTAATGATCAAAGTTAAGAAGTACTGACAGACAATAAAACATACATTGATTGTTATAATTGCTGAGCAGTAATTAAGTAGGTTACCCAATTGCAAACTGAAAAAAAAGTTGCATAATTTTTTTCTCTTTTTGGCACTGGGTTAAATTCTCGCTTGGACCCGGGGTGTAAAATAGGTGCAAAAAAAAAAAGAAAAAAACGCAAATGAATGAATGAAAGACAGACCGGACATGTGCGCTTGTGTGCGCTCGGACATGTGCACGTGAGCGCACGTGTGCGTGTTTGTCCGACCAACTTGAAAGCAGTAAACCTTAATCCAAGTGGCCGTTTTAGAATAAGAAAATGACTCCTTTGATCGAATTCTTCCCTTGAGGGATGTTTCTTCACAGACAAACAAACACACACACTCACACACATTGGTTATCTCTCCATCTCTGTCGCTTGTTGGGGGAGGAGGGGAGGGGGTTGGTGGCTGTTCGAGGATGGGGGAAGGAGAAGAGATATCTCCTCATCGGAACGAGATCGATCTCGTGATTTTTTTTCTCTCTTTCTTTCTTTTTCGCAGGAGTCGTTTGAGGAAATATCGACTAATCCGTTCGTCAGTGAAAAGTATTTCATAACAACGATGTCTCGCCTTGGGTGGCCTGATATTGGGCTCTAAATCGCCCCCCCTCCCCCTTCTTCCCCCTACCTCTCTTTCACTCTCACCCCATCCCCAAACACCCCCTCATTCCCCTGCTTAAACTTTGTTGTAGGATTTGTTTATCCTTGACTCTTTTGTTTCATTTAATTTTATTTTTTAAGGTGTTTACTTTGGTGTTGAGACTATTTGCAAGATCGCTGTAAGCTCGACGATTCCTTTGTTCTGGCATTAAGAGAAAAAATTAATCTGGACAACAGCAGATATATATCTGATGGTTTTCACAGCTGCGAATGTAACAGGGCTAAAGAGTGAACAGCTATGATATTGGTAATACAATGAAGATGAAAGGAGAATTGCATTTAGATGATAAGCATCTGTTTTCAAGATGGTATTTTTTTATTGATTAAAATGTTAACAGAGAATCAGTTTTCATTGAGGAGATTGTATTTTGTTTGTATTTTGTTAGGTCTTTTGCCAGGGAATATTCGAGTCCCAAAACATGAGGTTCCTTTTACCCGAAATGTTTGCCAACAGACAAACTTTGATGAAGGTGTGGTATAGCTTAGTTAAATTATTACGTCTGCTAAAGTATTTTGAACCATTGCTTACTTATTGCCGTGTACATGTTTTGATTGCAAATTTGTTTGCTATATCCGTCACGAGATTCAGAAAAAGACATTTTTATTTTGCTTATTTCATAGTGATTTTTATATGGTATCAATTGCAATAGTGGTCTTAAAATATGTGGGTCCGTTATTCCATTTTATTATACCTTTTGTTTCTTTATTGTCATTCATTTCAACGAGGAATTTATAGTCGGTTTAAGAATAAGATAATAATGAATGAAAGTTCATTTTTATGATGTCACCAATTATCAAAATCATAATCAGGTCACCAATAATCAAATCATAATCATGTCGTTACTCGTTAATCATCATAATCATATAATTAATGATTATAGTCATAATCACAATCATATAAACTGTTATTTATTTGCTAGCAACTATAATAATATAGACGCCCACTCGTCACTTCAGGTCTCCTTTGTTTATTGTGATTACCCAATTGATAAATCACTCGCCACCTTTCCGTGCCAAATTTTACACTTAAAGGCTACAACCCGGCCCCCCCCCCCCCCCCCCCCTTTTTTTTTTTTTTTTTTTTTTTTTTTTTTCCCCCCCCCCCCCCCCCCCGTTTTTTTTTTTTTTTTTTTTTTTTTTTTTTTTTTCTTTTTGTACGTAGCAGGTAAATACTTTGGCACTGTAAATTCGGTTGCATATATCGCCTCTATATTTGAGTTGACCTTAGCGTTAGCTCGGTTTAACGTATTTTTTCCTTACTTTCCTTAGGATACTTGCTCGTCTTTCGTTGCTGTACTTGTTCACAGAGTGGCTGGTAGGTTCGTTTGATCAGATTTCCGATGTCGGAGCCTCCGTGGATTTATTTGTTTCAGTCGGGTCGTATATCCGGAGACATTTGCAAAGACTGGGTGACGTCTTGCGTCCCGTGTATTTATGCTCGGCTGTCGTTGCTGTGTTTAATCTAAGACACTTGTAACTGCGTTTGATAGAATTTTCTTTTTTGTTTATAGCCCTGGGGTCTCTCAATTGATAGCTTTCTTGCAATCTTTTTGTATTTTTATTTATTGTTTTATTGACTTGGAATTGATTTAATGGGTTTTGTTGTTGAGTTCGTTTTATTGATACCATTTTAGGCCTTTTTTATTTTAATTTATTATATCTACTGACTTTAGATTTATTTATTGGCTTTTGCTGTTTTCTCCGTTTAAAGTCTTCAGTAGGTTCATTCTTTTTATTTTCCAAAGTCATCAATGGATTTAATTGATAACAGAAACTTGGGTGTCTCAAGGCATTTGTAAATATATATTTCGTGATAGTCTATTGACTATTCTATCATTAATAGGTTTATTTGTTAAATTGATTTGGTTTACATCAACTCAGAGACTTTTTATTTTATTCGGTGACTGATGGACTTTGAATTGAAATGTTTTTATGTATTCAGACATTGATAGTTTAATTTGATTAAAGTATATGATTTATTGTCATCCATTCACTTATATACTTATAAAGGCATTTTTTATTCATTCATTATGAAGACAGTTTATTGAAATGATTTAATGTACTTTCATGACTTTACAATAGATAGTCATCTAATATAAATACCTGATATAATTATTGTTTCATAATGTCTGGAATATATTTGTGGCAAAATTAGTCAAGTATCTTAGATGGATTTGTTGTGTGAAAGAGTTTCATGTGTTTTCTAAATAGATTGTTAGATAAAATGCTTTTGTTTGATATTATTGATACATTTCCCGGCAGAAGCTAATGATAAAGTGACATTAATGGACTTTCTTAATAAATGAAAAAGATAATTGTTGTCCAATGGCATAGATAGAAACACATAGAATCTTTCATATGATACTGATGATTCATTTGCTAGAATCATTTTTATGCTAAACGTCAGAATTAGAATTATTCAGCAAAGTAATACTGTTAAATGTTATTGACGATGTATTCGACGAATCATTTCGCTGGTGTCTAATTTTTGTTATATTCTTTTATTAAATTTTTTATACGTCCACCTCCTGCGGATTAATGTCGAATTTGTTTTCGTCCTCTTCCTGATCGTTTTTGCGAGTTTTTAAGTTTTTCGTTTTTTGTTGCGTCGCTCTGCTGGTCATTACTTATTCGGAGATTGTCGTAAGCAGTTTCGATCAAAACAGCGATTTCCGTGTTTGATCGGTGTTTGTGTTGGCCGGATGATAATGCAAGGGGAAAATATATAACTCTTTTTTTCGATTTAATATTCGTGAGGGTGCAGCTTGTATGAATGTTAGATCTCTCTCTCTCTCTCTCTCTCTCTCTCTCTCTCTCTCTCTCTCTCTCTCTCTCTCTCTCTCTCACTGAAGGTGCAGTCTCTTTTTCTCGACAGGTGAACGATGTTAATTGTTGAGTTTCCGATCTCAAAATAGAACAGTATCATGTAATTATTTATTTTGTGTGTGTGTGTGTGTGTGTGTGCAAAGTATAAATCTCCGTTCAGACCTACCATATACTAGATACTTGCTAACCAACAAAATCCACCAAGAGTTCTGTTTCCCATTTATTATTTTAAATAGTCCTCAAGATGCATTTGGGAGCTCCAGTTTTCTTTGTGTCGTTAGTTCATAATTAATTATATATATATATATATATATATATATATATATATATATATATATATATACACACACACATATACATGAGTTTCTCCTTGATACTATCGATATTTGTGATAAGATTTAGTGAATTATCCTCGTTTATATTTCTTCTTTGGTAAAAAAAAAACTCTTCTGTAGTCGTTGTTCAATTTAGGTGAAGTGTTAATTAACCCTATTATTCCCAAATATATAACTTTTCTATAACCGAAGTCTTCAACATGGTAAATATACAAAGAGACAAAATTATGAAAATATTTCATTATATATTCGTCTCTGTGACTCGGAAATTACGCTTACCTACTATAGTATATTAGATTTGACATTTTATTTCACATCTTGGTCTTATCCCCAGCTTAACGGCAGGGTTGGAGGGTAATTCAGACTAAATGGACTTAAGATTACAATTAAGTTTTTTTTTTTTTATTCACAATGAAGTGTATTATTGTTCTGGTAGGGAATTAAGGTCAGGGCCCGAGTGGTTTGATTAGCATACTTTTAGGGAAAACTCAACCGTTATGGATAACAATGTATTTTGTTATCTACTCATCGGGTTTAAAGCAACTACCTGCAATTTATATATATATATCTCCTGGATGCAAGTTCAAACCATTTACGATGTTAAACTTGTTCTCTCATTGAATTGCCATTTACCTTTAACGTTGATAATTAACATTCATATACATCACGTGGAAAGATGTTTTGTGATGTCATTTTAATTGTATGTATACGCACATATGCAGTGGCGTGGTCAATAATGCTCTGTGCTTGAAACCACTCCAGGCCTGAATCTACTCTTCTATTTGTTATATATATATATATATATATATATATATATATATATATATATATATATATATATATATATTATATATATATATAGCAATTTCTTTCGCCTTTATTGTAAAGCATTTTCAAAACAAGTTACGTACAATGGAAGTTTAGTATATCTTAGTTTTACCAGACCACTGAGCTGATTAATAACAGCTCTCCTAGGGCTGGGCCGAAGGATTAAATATTTTTGCATGGCTAGGAACCAGTTGGTTACCTAGCAACGGGACCTACAGCTTTTTGTGGGATCCGAACCACATTATGTCGAGAAATGAATTTCTATCACCAGAAATAAACTCTGATTCCACGTTGGTCGAGCCGAGAATTGAACTTTGGACCACCGGATCGGTAGCCGAACGCGAAAACCACTCGTCCAACGAAGAACTACAATGGAACTTAAAATTGCAAAAATAAAGTCGTGGTTGTACAAGTAACAACCAAGATTAAAGATGTACATAAGTATTTCAACTCTACTGGTGGAGAACAGCTGTCTAGGATTAACTCTGGTACTTGGATAATACAAGGCGAGGCAAAGGTCATTAACCAGGATTGTCGGCACTCTTTAGTTTCCCCTTTAAATCTCCTTCAGGCATCTTGTGCAGAATAAGGTCAGGAGTGTATAGACCTCCAAGCATTGCTTTATCCAAGCTTGCAAATCCGAGTCGTCTTTGTAGTTCTTTTGCTGTATATAGCGTGTAGTTTGCTTGGAAGTGCCTTCGATTATGGGCGGAAGATTTTGGGCTGTGTTGTCTCACTTTTCTTGTGGCTATTTACTTTGTTGATTATATTTGATAATAATAATAATAATAGTATGATATTATAATTATAATTATTATATGCAGAAGTTTTAAATGTACACATCTAAATACATATCTATGTCTAATAATTATATATATATATATATATATATATATATATATATATATATATATATATATATATATATATATATATAGCCATACATTCTAAATGGGCTCATTAATCCTCACCAATGCATTCGCCATGTCACGGATTTCCCCCTAACCCCTCCTCTCTCCCCCCCCACCCCGAGCTCTGCTCAGTATGTGTGTGTTCTGAGTTATGAACTCCCAACATTTTTGACTAATAAATTATTCCAGTTCATTACGCTAATCTGCGTATGGTTCGGCAGATTAATCATATTATAATTACAAAAATTGCCCGAAGGCGTAATTTGATAGTAAATGGGTCTTGGGGCTGGGGTGGTGTTGTGTCTTTGTAGCGGGAAATTGGAATGTTTTATGTTGTGGGGTTTGGGGGTCTTCTTCGAAAAGGGGATTTTGTTGTTTTTTATTTTTTTATATTAGTTTTGTATTTGTCGTTATAATTTATGATTAATGTAAACCGCTTGTCTCATTGTTGTTTTATATGCTTACACACACACTCGTTTATCGATCTTGTTTGTTTTATGCATTGTAACTATGATATATTTATAATAATGATAATAATTTTTTTATCGCAGTCATCCTATGCGACTGGGTGGTTTTTATAGTGTGGGGTTCCATGTTGCATCCTGCCTCCTTAGGAGTCCATCACTTTTCTCACTATGTGCGCTGTGTCTGGGAGCACACTCTTCTGCATGAGTCCTGGAGCTACTTCGGCATCTAATTTTTCCAGGTGGTTCATTTTCAGGGATCTTGGGATCGTGCGTAGTGTTCCTATTATTATTATTAGTGTATGCTGGAAACAGACCTTCTTTGAAACAGGTTTTATTAAAAATAATAGCAGAATTTACAGAATTTATTTTATACAAAATTCTCTCAATTCTTCTAATGACTTGTTTTTCCTGCACATCTGTCTGATGTTCATCATGTTGTAGGTCGTCAACAGAACTTCGGGCTGGTGTTATCATAGGCGCCGAGGGATCAGAGACAGGATGAGGGTCGACCGACCCTCAGCCTGTTCCTGACAAACCCCGCCCCCGCCCCCGCCTTTGATAACACCAGCCCGAAATTCCGTTGATGACCTACAGCATGATGAACATCGGACAGCTGCTTAGAAATACCAGTGTGCCAGAAAAACAAGTCTAATAGAAGAATTGAGAGAATTTTGTATAAAATCAATTCTGTAAATTCTGCCATTATTTTCAATGAAACATGTTTGAAAGTAGGTCTGTTTCCAGCATACACAAATTTTATGGCAGTGCCAGAAAACCAAGTCATTACAAGAATTGAGAGAATTTTGCATAAAATCAATTCTGTAAATTCTGCCTTTATTTTTAATAAAAAAATTATTATTGTTATTATTATTATTTGCTGGAAGAAGTCCTTCATTAATACAGGTTTTATTGAATATAATGGCTACTTAAGCCGCGTTTATTTTGCATAGAAGTTTCTCTATTCTTATTACTGACTTTTCTTCTGTACTCTGATTGACGTTTTAATCGCCAATTTGAGTACTGAAGAAAAGTCAGTATTAAGAAGAATAGAGAAACTTCTATACAAAATAAACGCGGCTGAAATAGCCATTATTTTCACTATAGACTGTATTATTATTATTATTATTATTATTATTATTATTATATTATTATTATTATTATTATTATTCACATAAACAAACAAAATTGTACATATTTACCGATCTTGCATTGAAACATTATTATTATTATTACTAGTGTTCACTGTTTTACAGAGCAGGTTCAAAACCTCATTGGGTAGGACACTCAAAATTTTCGAAAAACTTTTCTGAATGAAGAGAAGTATTCAAAATTACAGAAGTAAGCCACAAATAAACGAAAAAGTGATAAGCATGGGTTTTATTACGAATAATTTTGGAAATCAGTTTCGTTTAGTATTTTAACATACGGAATTAACAATATAAACTAGGATTTTTTTAAATTTTTTAATTGACTATTCGACATCACGTAATTGAAAGTTTTGTTCTAATACGGATGGAAATAATATGAGAAATCAACTAAGATTCTCTCTCACAGGTGTGACGTAACGAGAATTCGGCCTTTCTATAAATATTTTTTGTGTGTAACATCTTTCATTACCCGATAATCGTTTTATTAAAACGTACTGAATTCATTTGTCGTCTGCTTGTACCTGCTTCCTTTCGTCTTCCAAGCGTACTTTACTTTATCAAATTCTTTCCCTGTTGTAAAAATTATTATTATCATTATTATTACTATACTCTGTTTTTTTTCATCTGTCCATCCGCCAGTGGTGTTTTTTTGTATGGTAACACTGCGTCCCGGGTTTGAAATAGTTACGCTGTGTAAGTTTTAGGTAAATAATGGATAACTGGTTGTACATTTGCAACTGAAAATGTTTTAATAATTTACTGTATGCGAATTACACCGTTAATATTCGAAATAGGATATTGTTATTATTGTCGAATGTAAGCTGCCTTTCCGGGGTGGCGAATGGAACAGCCAGACGCAAATTCCATCAAACAGATGCTAAACCAAGTTACGTCATATCGTATCTGGCTGAAAACGCACTTTATAAAAATTAACAGTACATACTGGATATACTTACGTATAATGAAGTAATACGTTGACATCTGCCGTAGCGAACAGCGAGAGAAGCAATTTTCCCGCCACTGCGTCTGGCTGTTCCATTCGCCACCCCGAAAAGGGAGCTTACATTCAACAATAATAACCAATAACCTATTTCGAAGTATTAATGGTGTAATTCGCATACAGTAAATTATTAAAACACATTTTCAGTTGCAAATGTACACCCAGATATCCTTTTATATACCTAAAAAACTTACACGTAGCGTGACTATTTAAAGCCCGGGACGCAGTGTTACCATACAAAAACCCCACAGCCGGATGGACAGATGAAAAAAACAGAGTATAGATAATCGTCCAGTTGAAATGTACTGAAGACATTGTATCGTCTGCTTGTACCTGGTTAGTCATCTTCCAAGCGTATACACAAACATACAAACAGAGTTAGAACGCAAACACACGCAGTAAACGCAAACACACACAGACACGCAGGTAAAACACAAACACACAAGCACAGCCAGAACACACACACACACACTCACAGTCAGATCCCCAAAAACACACACACACACACACGCACAGTCAGAACGAGAGCGGCAGTGGGTCAGTCTTTCCTCCCCCCGGAACCTCGTCATTCATTTTATGTTTCAAACGGGATCGAAAAGATAAGGCGGCAGAGCCTGCACTCACCCGGATTAACCTAATCTCACGGTTATCTGGAACCCTCGACGGCTATAACTTCTGATCACATATATTTATATATATATATCCCTGACTAGACCCATGGTCTCTCTCAGACCACGACTAGACCTCACCCTGCCCTTATCGCCATTTAACTTTTTTTTTTTTTCTTCCAAAGCTGTTTTTGGCATTTTGCGATGGCATCTCAGTGAGACGGTTCGAATGGTGGTCAGATATAGGAGTTTAATTTTTTTTTTTAAAAAAAATTTTTTTAACAAGACTTCATGTATAATAAAAGCATGCAATGAAAATGTTTCCTTAATGTTTAATATGGTAAGTATTATTTTTATTATATTATATATATATATATTGTATATATGTTATATATATATATATATATATATATGTATATATATATAATATATACTAGTAATATAATGTATAACTATACATATATTTTGGGGGGAGTCTGCTTATCACAACAGTTGACAAACCACCATGCACCAAATTCACTTTTTTTTTGTCTTTCTTTCTTTTTTGCCAACAGGAGCACAGTAGGTTCTTCAGTAACAACCCCAAAGACGTATCTCCCCCGTTGATCGATCTCGGGTCTCAAGTACTCGGTATAACCCTATTTCTGGCTAAGTGTTTCGACTTCACAGCATGTGATCGACAATTTTGTCTAATGAGGCAGCTAACTCATTACATTCATATAATTCTTGATATTTGATTAAAAATAGACTTCTAAAGCTCATCGTTGTTACATTTAGATTAAAATTATCAGCGGATTTATTTTGTCCTAATCACTTTCTTGACAGTTGATCGATGTTCCATTTTTTAGGGCGTTTTAAAGTTTTGAAAACAACCCTTCAGCAGTGTGCTCTCTGTCAGCTATTATGAGTGGCAGTTGCATGCCGCGAATGTTTTATCGATATAATCCAGTGATCCAATCATGCTTATTCGAGGGCTTAATGAATTTGAATCAATCCAGTGCTGGTGTGAATTTAATAAGAACTGTATTAGGAATAAATATACACACGCACACACACACATATATATAAATACACGTATATACGTATATAATATTTATATATATATATATATATATATTATATAACTATATAATATATATTATTTATATATGTGTGTGTGTGTGTGTGTGTGTGTGTGTGTGTGATAGAAACTGCCATAATTGAGTGAAAAATAGCCGCTACTTTAATCCCATCCATACATGCAGGCGGCCGCCCGCGTACACACACATAGTAGAATATATACTCACTTTCTTCGTTATAAAACACTAACACCTTTAAACCGCTAAATCTGTATAGCTACCCTCGACTTTTTATTTGGGGGGAGGTGACCGGGAGGGCAGGGTGGGGGGGGGATAGTTTGTAGAATCTTTTGATTGTATATGAAATAAAGCAGGTATTTGTTTTTTTTTTTTCTTCTAGGAAATCATAAGTATTTTAAGAGAAGAAAGATTAGTGTTATTAATATATATATATATATATATATATATATATATATATATATATATATATATATATATATATAGGAGAGAGAGAGAGAGAGAGAGTGAGAGAGAGAGAGAGAGAGAGAACTGTTGATCGCCTCATAGCGAGAGGAAGGAGGAGGGGAGAGAAGGAGGGGGAGAGAGAGAGAGGAGAAACTGTTTATTGCAATCATAACGAATAGCAGACTTCATATAGAAAGAAACAACGAAGAGGGAACTGAATGATTGAATATGTCGGATGCCGTTGCTTCAAGTTTTGTCCGATTATACCTCGTTTGGAAACGACCCTGTTTCATGTCCTGACGAAGGAAAGGAGGAGGAGGGGGAGGAGGAGGAGGACAACCGTCGTCATCACGAGTCGTGGAATGAGAGGAAATGAGTCGAACCCATTCTGTGCTGCGTTGACCCCCGGAATGATCAAAAGCTTAGACTTATGAAAATGCCTCTCTCTCTCTCTCTTACAAAGAAATGTTCCCCATGTGGTGATTAATGCCAGATCAACGCTTCCTATCCGCAAATTGATGAATGGGTTATCGATGGTCGTTCATAACGGCCCCGCAACACACTTCTTTATCTCTTAAGAATGGTAAAAGACGCAGCAGACGAGTATAGACGCTGAAAGTGAAGCCAGCGATGGCGAATAAAGAGAATCAAAACCGGTAAAAACGGATGAAGGGAGAAATGCGAGGGAGAGAAATGGCTTAGTGCATTTCAACCCTCCCCCGGAATACTTGTTCTCGCTCTCTCTCTGTAGACCCATCTGTCGTTCTTCGGTTCTGGAATGGACCATACGAGTTCTTTCTAACTTTAATTCTCTGTTGATGTAAAATCAAGCATATCTGATGATGGAATCCGGAGGGAAATTCTTTGCGAGCGAAGGCGAAGCCAGAGTCAAGTCCAAGCTGCGGGAGGCGGCGGGATGTTTGGGTTGGGGCCCGCGCGGATTAGGAGATTATCCGCAGGAGTGGTACCCGCGGAGCAGAAAGATACCTCCGTGCGCCGGCTGTAAATTACACCAAATACAGCTTCTTAGATGTTTACTCACCGTATTTGTAGATTGAGAGCAACCGCAATATTTTTATGACGTTATTCCGACTCCGTGAGCGCCTGCAAACGGCAAGATTGCGGTAGATTATCGCAAGATATCTGTAAGTGACCTGTCGTCGTGTATCCCCCCCTGGTACGAATCAATAAACCATGAACGTCAACGAAATTATGAAGCCTTATAGCGACATCTGCGTTCTACAGTATAAGGCCTCATCCTTACTTCGAGTGGTAGAGGGAGAGAGTAAAAGAAAAAATATATAAAAAATAAAAGGCTTACTGGATGTCGTCACATTTGGGCAGAGTATAACGTAACTGCAGAAAAATAAAAGTGTTAAATCTGGTCGACCGAATAACTCCGCCTTAGTTACGCCATAATCCATCCATCTGGTTGCAAAGCGTCTGTCTCTGGTTGGACACATTATATTCTCTCCTCTCTCACTCGCTCCTTCTCTGGCGATTGGAATCGTTAACAAGGTTCAGTGCAGATTTGGATTTTATTCGTCCACAGGGGAAAACAAATAAGCAAACATTAAAAAAATCCACAGAAATAAGTTATGGGATAAGACTGCGCTCCGGAGGACTTTCTTGGACTTTCATTTGTCAAAGTCAGTAGTAAGTTTGTTGTTATTTTGTCTTATATCCAAACCTGAAAGGTGTCATGCTTTACGATTCTTCAGACTGATAAATGAAAGAGAGAGAGAGAGAGAGAGAGAGAGGAGAGAGAGAGAGAGAGAGAGATCCGGTTGGAGATGTATCTGTGACGTCACATATCACTTCATTTCAAGGATCAATCTTACAAGAGAGATTAGGGATTAGAAAGGGAATATAATGCTACGCTAGTGATTGGCGTTCGTTGACTGTTCGTTAAAGAAGTGTGCGTGCGTGTGTGTGTGTGTATGTGTGTGTGTGTGTGAGAGAGAGAGAGAGAGAATGCATTCGTGAAGAAGCCAGAGAGAAGAGAACGTTCACATATTTCACATATGTGAGCTTTCACATGGAGGAAAATTGTGTACCTCTGTTGGAGTGTGTGCAGTGGGTGACATTCCGTTTAGCTTATGCCGTTTCCGTGAGCTATCGATAGTTATTATTATTATTATTATTATTATTATTATTATTATTCCTAAAGATTTCATAATAACATGTCACTAAAAGTTAAAGAAATACAGTGGTCAAAATATAAAATTATATTGGAAATATGTATGCAAACGCGAGTTTTCAAGAACTTGCTCGATTTTTCTGCACCATTATTATTATTATTATTATTATATTATTATTATTATTATTCTTATTGGTGAAAAAATCCATAATGATGTCAAATATGTAAAATGTGAGTATATATATATTTTATATATATATATATATATATATATATATTATATACGCATATGTATGATGATATATTTATATATATATATATATATATATATATATATAATAATATACTATATATATATAGAATATATATACATGGCATCTATTGTGGATGTCTCCACATTTCAGTGACATAACATTATTATTATTATTATTATTATTATTATTATTATTATTATTATTATTATTATTATTATTATTATTGGTGAGGAAATCAATAATGATTCAGTGTAAATATATGTGAAATGTATGTACTATATTATATCTATATATATATATATATATATATATATATATATATATATATATATATATATATATATATATATTACTGACATCATTGGGGATTTATTTACCATTTTAGTGACTCAGCAATTTTATATTATATTTTATTATTATTATTATTATTGTTTTATATATATATTCATTAATATTATTTATATTATTATATTATTATTATTATTTATCTATTAAATCGGCCTTGAACGAACATAAAAGGCCACAAACTTATAAAAGTAAATTTTCACAGAATAGGTTACCCGTAGGTGTAAAAAAAAAAAGAAAAGAAAATATCAACAAATAAAAAAAAAAAATCAATGAACGAAAGAAATCCTACATTCGTGAAGACGACGAGGAAATGTGCACCCTTTTAAGAAATGTTAGAGGAGCGAACATTCGTCGTGGAATGTTTACCCCCAACTTTTTTTTTTCCTTAAAGGAATGTATAAATATCGAACGAGTGATCTCCCATATCCGTAGATTGCCCTCTTTCGAGTTTTGTCAGTGTGTTCGAATTTCCATTTCAGTTTCAACTTATTCTGTTTTATTTCGTAGTTTATATAAAAACAGCAACTGATCTTGTGTTATGAATGACCACGGTTTGCAAGGTTGGGTGAATTCTCTCTCTCTCTCTCTCTCTCTCTCTCTCTTCTCTCTCTCTCTCTCTGTAAAACAAGAGAAGAGACTTTAATAGCAGATGTTAACATTGCGTTATAAAATACAAATTCCACAATTATATAAGTAAACAGTTTTTTAAAGCTAAAAAAGAAAGTCTTTGTTTTTTTATATTTGAAAAATATAATACAATATATTCTATAATTGTGGATTTTGTTATGCTACAGTTTTCCACGACATTGTGAGTTCCTTAGCATATGTTTTATAAATTAATCACATTTTTTAAATATGAATGGATAAAGGGTCACTTTCACATACATATATACACACATGCACACATAGTATATTGTTGGGCTGAGTGTTTTTATAATTTGTTTCTGGTTCGTCATAAGATTTATATTTAGTATTTGTGTCAAGTGTGCTTTAGCATGCAATTCATACCCGTCTTATGAAATTTAATTCATTTTTGTAAAGAAACAGGCTGTATTCACACGCTGAGAGAGAGAGAGAGAGAGAGAGAGAGAGAGAGAGAGAGAGAGAAGTATAAATTATGACGAAATATTTCATCTACAGAGAAATACACGCAATCTGTAAGAATGAGAGAAAAAAAAGGAGATATGACATACGGGACCAAAGTGGAAAAGTGATATGAAAACAGAGGACAAAAGAAACTAAAAGAAGCGATGTTTATAGTGGAGCTAAAAAAGCACGAGGAGAGAGATGGCTGAGGGGGGGAAAGGGGAACATATAGAAAATGGGAACGTTAAATGAAGGGAGACCTGAAGGGGAGGAAAAAAAATCTCTGCACAAAGGGTTACTAGTAGTAGATGCGTCTGCTGTTACTACAAGGGTTGTACACACAAACAAGAGATGCGTACTCTTTCTTTAATTAACTGTTTAATGATGGCTGAAGAATGTAAATAACGCCAAGTGTCGTAATTTGCTCCTAATACGAGTTGCGAAGTGAGAGAGGTTTTGTTTTAAATTTACGTTCATCGAAGATCGAATCGTAATTTTTACCTTTTTATTATTATTATTATTATTATTATTATTATTATTATTATTATTATTATTATTTATTATATTATTATTATTATTTGCTCTTTCGGTCGGATTGTCTGGCCGTGTTTAGTTTGCTTTTATGCCTTGCCACGAATTAATTTATATATCTATGGTGTTATGTTATTCAAATATGCCTTTGAAAGCAAAACTGGAAAATCGATAGTGGTCAGGCATGAGCTTAATTACCACGAGAGAAAATATTAGTAATTGGACTCTTGACAGAACGAATAAGTAAGTATATTCACTTTATTGAGATGAATGCTTAAGGACAAATATATAATAGGAGAGGAAAAAGCTATACCATGGTTATAGTTTTTGAGAGGTCAAAAATACACATTATTATTATTATTATTATTATTATTATTATTATTATTATTATTATTATTATTATTATTATTATTATTGGTGTTGTTGATAACATTTGCAGCATGCAGATATTAAGACGTATACATTATTTTTTAGCCTGTACTGTGCTAGACATGAACTTAGGTATGTATGCATTATGCATTGCTTTTGCATGAAATTCGACAGATACTTATATATGTACGTCTTTTATAAGTACATAACAGGTAATGAGCGAAATTAAATTTACGTAATATCCAATTGAATATTACGTGAGAAAGTATTATGAACTATTCAACAGCAAACTATAGATTTCTTTTCATGAAAACGAAGATAAAATTCCTTAATTCCATTATATACTATATATATTCGTAGTTGGAATGTGTTTACAGGTGTAAATAGCGATCTTGAAATGGATAGCTGATCGCTCAAATGAGTTGGAAAATAACTGTCCATATTGCCATCTGGTGGTCAATATCATTATTATTATATATTACCATTTCCTTGTTGTAATTCCGGTTCGATAACTTACGTTTTATATTTCATTTTTTGAATTTTTTTTTATTAATACGCGTTATGTTTTTTTTTTTTTTTTTTTTTTTTTTCTTTTTTTTTTTTTTTTTTTTTTTTTTGAGATGAAACATTAAAGAGAATGAAACCCAATATGCAGTTGATTAACCATCAGGTCTTCGTATATATTCTTAAAAAAAGCAAAAACAAATATTTCGTATTCAGAGATACCTTCAAGAAAGATTTTTTTTTATCATTTTTTCATTGCTTGTCATTTCTTTTCATTAATTGTACGAGAATGGAGGAGAAGAGTGAAAGGGGTCCCCTTCTGATACTTTTAGAGAGAGGGAATGGTTTTATGAAGTACTTTGCGAATTAGTTTTCCTAACGGCGGTATATAAATTGACAAGTGTGAGCTGGGACCTTGACAACAAAAGAGAGAAGAGAGAGAGAGAGAGAGAGAGAGAGAGAGAGAGAGAGAGGAAGCATTGTGTCCCAAATGAGAGCAAGAGCTGATCGGCAAGGATATAGAAATAGAAAGAGAGAGCAGAGAGATGAGAGAGACTGAGAGGGTGAGATGAGAAAGAGAACGGAGAGAGAGAGAGCCCGAGCCTGATGCCCCGTGACTGGGAGATGATAATAAATCTGAAGTGATATATATCCGGTTAAGAAAGGGATAAGGACTGGGGTGATAAAGATTAAGTGAGCGCAGGTTAAGAAGGAATAAAGAATTGCACGTTACACAAGGGGGATTTTCTATATAGATGACGGGGCTTTGCCACTCTCTGTAGAGAGAGAGAGAGAGAGAGAGAGAGAGAGAGAGAGAGAGAGAGAGAGCAACATCCACTCGTACACTCGTATATCGAAGAGGAACAGGGAAGTGTTTTTATTATTATTGATATTTATTAATCTTTTCTAAACCGATTCCTCTTCTTATCTCTGAGAGAGAGAGAGAGAGAGAGAGAGAAGAGAGAGAGAGAGAGAGAGAGAGAGAGAGAGGAGAGAGATCCAGTCGTAGGTCGGAAGATGGAACAGGGAAGTGTTTTTTATTATTCTTGATATTTATTAATCTTTTTTCTAAAAACCGATTCCTCTTCTTGATACTCTGGACGAAGAGAGAGAGAGAAGAGAGGATGAGAGTAGAGAGAGAGAGAGAGAGAGAGATCCGCCTCGTATACAGAAAAGGAACAGAGCTGTGATTTTTATTGTTAATATTTATTAAATCTTCTCTACTCCGTTTCCTCTTCTTATCACTGCTTGCATTTGTTTTGTTCTCGTTTTTCTCTTCTTAGCACCTTATCCATTTTTGTTATCCTCTTATCACTTCCTTTTATTTCCTTTTTTCCTTTTTTTTTCTTGACGCTGATGAGTGTTTTGTTGTGCTTCGTATTATGTAATACTATTTATTTTACATTATTATCCTCTCTCTCTCTCTCTCTCTCTCTCTCTCTCTCTCTCTCTCTCTCTCTCTCTCTCTCGAGATAAGAAGCAGAAATGTGTATGGATGCCTTCTTTCTTTTTTTTTCATGATTTTTTCGAGCCTGGGCAGAAAGCGGACATTATGTTGCCCGTCTCATCAACATATGCGGATTTTGGCGAGTTGCTTAGTAAATTAGTGAATATCACTTTATTGTATTGAAGTAGCAAGAAAATACCATATTGTCATACACACACACACACACACACGCTCATATATATATATATATATATATATATATATATATATATATATATATATATATATTTATATATAGCGAATACCACGGGGAAATGATAGACAGGAATCCAGCGCTTTCGTCTTTATTCAGACATCGTCAAGGAGCTACTTGAGTAGCTCCTTGACGATGTCTGAATAAAGACGAAAGCGCTTGGATTCCTGTCTATCATTTCCCGTGGTATTCGCTTATTTATGACAAGTTCACAGTGCATCTACTGTGAGTTTTAAGCATATATATATATATATAGTATATATATCGATAGATTACTATTATATATATATATATATATATCTTAAATTTGATAAAGTTAGGAACATCATCATTGATAGACTTTGATTTCTTACGTTTTATGTGTGTGTACGTGCGCATTTATACACATATAAAAGCAGATAAGGTAGAGTATCAGGAATTCATAGACTAAGAACTGGATTGGTGTCAGAAGCAAGCAAGATGCAACAATAATTTCTTTTTAGATATATCGCTCTTTTTGCATCAACTAACGACTCCGAAGTAATCTGGACTTAATCCCTTGTCACTTCTTACCGGAACCTATCATTCGCCATATGTTGGAAGGGTTCCCGCCAAGATCAAATCGAGACACTTACAATAAACCGGATTAGTCAGATCTCTATTGTAAATTTGCTTTCTCTGTTTCGTCTTTCATCTTTTTTTTCATTTCATTTTACCTCACAGTGTTTGTTTATATATATAATTATATATCTATATATATATATATATATATATACTATATATTATATATATAATATGTATATATATATATACATATGTATATATATACATTATATACAGATATATAAACGTATATAAGCTCTGCAAGTATATACGTATTTTATTCATATCAATATGTAGTCATTATATGCAATCCACACGCATATATTTATACAAACTATGTAACATAATATATATATATATATATATATATATATATATATGTGTGTGTGTGTGTGTGGTGTGTGTGTGTGTGTGTGTATAAATATATATATATATATATCTATATATATATATATATATATATATCCTATATACATAATATATGTTATATTTAAGTGTGGCACAGTGTTGTTATTCCAAAAGGCAATAACTTATAAAGAACTTAAATAAAGGAGGCACGGATAATAAGGAAGAAAAAGGAAAAGGGAATGAAATAAGATAATGATTTTTCTTAGAGAAGGGATTTTGTTACTCCAAACATTAAGCTTTTAGACTTCAGCGCCATGTGGCTTCCATCTCCCCCAAAAAACCTCTGTCCATACAAGAGATTAGTGACCGACTGGAGATTGATGGCCGATGAGCGATATCTCCCAGGCATCTTCGAGAAATTGGAACCCAACTCATTAGCGCCTATGATTAATCGGCGTTCCCTTCGTGTGACAGGTCAGAGAGAGCCATCTGGCATACGTTAAAAAGGAATTCTATGACCCGTTGTTAGAAAGAGGGAAGTGCCAAACTCTTGAGAGCTCCACCCTTTCCAAGATAGACCTATGGACTTCGACGAATCAAGAAGCAGAGCCAGGAACGAGGGGAGAATGAGTGGCTCTCAGCAACAGGCAGAGAGAGAGAAAGACAGAAGAATCCCGAGAAGAAGAACAAGTGCAAAGTGTGGTGAGCGAATCAATCAAAAGACAGTGAAAGTGACAATCAATACTCAGTGAAATTCCCTCGTGCCTATAGACTCGTAATTGCAACAAGTGCCTTTCAAAGAATTAAGTTTTACAACAGAATTCCATCTATTAAAAGGAGCCCATAAGAACATCAAAATATAGAAAGAAAGTACTATATTAAAGTGACATGTTTTTTATGGGCTCCTTTTATTATTTATATATATATATATATATATATATATATATATATATATATGTATTATATTATATATTATATATATATATATATAAAACTGTACATATATATGTATATGCATTTGTATTTGCAAGTATAAGTGCACTCAACTTAGCAATATACCATTTTCCTGTGGATGGTGTGGGTGGCCGGCATAAAAGTGAGAAGAAAGTTATTGCTCAGTTCATCCCTGAACTGCCAATTCAAGAACTTTCCCTTGTGTGAAGAAAACTCCAACCGCCTCATTTGTATCTTTATGGAAGAAGCCTTTCTGAGCAATGGAAGATATGAACTGTCTTGCTGGTTCATTTTGAATCAACATCTTTTCATCGGGTTGAGATCAAAATAACCAAAAAGAAAAAGAACACATTTGCTGAGATATTTACGACGTCTGAAGGTAGAGGCGATGAAAATTCGTCAGGAACCTTCACTAATATCTTTCGTTGTTGAGTTCGAATGACATACATTTAGTTATAGCTTTGATATCCTCTTTCTGTTTTTCTTATTCCCTTCTGTTGCTTCTTTCGAATGAACACATTATTAATATTCTTTGGAAGCTTGAGTTTCAAGTCGTTGGCCCCTGTTGTGGGCTTGTTCCATATGAATAGGGTTCATCTTCTGAATATAATAATGATAATGATAAAAAAAACCCGCTAATCAGGAATTACAAAATCTCACGGATACCATCAATTTGTGCATATGCCTCACCTCAAAAGGTCTACCCGAGACTGTTTATAATAATTCAGTTCCTCGCTTTGTTTGTCAAATGAATTTGGTTGTTTCTACAGTCTTTGGTAGAAGCTTTCGTCTCATGAATAAAAGTATTATTACGAATCTATGTTTATATCAAGTAAAATTTTGAATAAAGAATAGTTAAGCTTAATTCCGAGGTCGCAGAGACGAATGTGTAAGAACGTGTAATTGTAATATGGAAAATATTTCCACAGTTTTCCGTATTGACCAATTAGTTGCCAAGACGCTTGCTTAGTACTCTCTCTCTCTCTCTCTCTCTCTCTCTCTAAAATTATATATGTATATATATATATATATATATATATATATATATATATATATATGTATATATGTAGTATAGTATGTATGTATGTATATGTATATATATACGTAGATAGTTGTATATATATCATATATATATTATATATATATATATATATATATATATATATATATATATATATATGCATATAAACTAGCAATATATTCAGTTCTCCCAAACTGTTCAGCCATCAGTAATATGCATTACCGTAAACAGAGAAATTTTTCTTATTCACCACTTGAACATCACATAGATACTATATCCTGTACAGAGAGCCCCAGATTCTATATAAGAAAACAAAAAGGTGAAAAATAAAAATTCATTACATAGATTTGATCCGAGAAACGCTTTATCCAAAGACTCTCTCTCTCTCTCTCTCTCTCTCTCTCTCTCTCTCTCTCTCTCTCTCTCTCTCTCTCTGCTCCGAGCATATTATGAGACACTTTCGTTTGCACAGAGAGAGAGAGAGAGAGGAGAGAGAGAGAGAGCGAGAGAGAGAGAGGGGAGCTTTTCATCTATAGAGTTTCTGAGACTGCTGTATCTATTGAGCTCCGACTCAGAAGGTTTAATCCCGCGTATGTAGAATTAATGAATCGGATTAAGTACTGAAGGGGATTTGCTTCTATACATTAGTATTGAGATCCTTTCTTTGTTTATACGTCTGTGAGAAAATCCAATGCCTTCATTTATGTTTAGTGATTTGCGCATTCTCGGGGAATAGCTGTACTTACTTGGCAGTCGCCTCAGCTATTGCAGTTTTCTCCGTTTTGTGAGGTTATTGGTTGTTGCAAATGGCATGTATATGTTTGTGTAAATATATTATATATATTATATATAATATATTTATATAATATAAATATATATAATAATATATGTATATGTATTATTAATATGTATGTAATATATATATTATATATATATGTAATAATTATATTATATGTATATATATATATGTATGTATATATATATAATTAATATTATAATATATACATATATTATAATACTGTTTATTGTATTGCTATATATATATATATATATATATATATTATATATTATATATATATATATATATACATATATATATTTTTTATATATATATATACCAATCTACCATATATATATATATATACAAATTATATAGTATATATAATATACTATTATTACTATATATGAGTTACTATATATATATTATATATTATATAATTAGTATATATATATAATATGATTATAATTATTAAAGAATATATATAGATATAAGTAAATTTAATATATATATAGTATATATTATATATATATAAATAATTTATATTGATTAATAATATATATATGTGTGTGTGTGTATGTATGTATGATGTGCGTGTGTGTGTGTAAACTGTTTGATGGTGATGGATGATTCATTCCATTTTATAAGAAATCTTCCTAGTGTTTTCACAGTTTTTTTTTTTTTGTAAGCGAATTCCGCTTGGTATACTTACTTTTTTTTTTTATTTTTTTTTTTGTATATTATTTTGTAATAGCTAACCCTTCTATCTATTGTTCTGTTTAACAAAAAGATGTTCATTTTATTTGATGCAATTCTTTTTTATCCCGAATTTATGATGATCCCTTGTGGTAAAACAATCAATGCTTTAACAATCAAATGTTTATCGAAAAAAGACGTGAAATTTATGCGTAGTTACCATGCTATATATCACAGATATTTTGGCCAACAATATATATATATATATATATATATATCTATATATATATAATATTATATAGTATATATTAAAAAAAAAAATATGAGTTCATTAAATTCAATTTGGCACTTGGTAAACGATGACAGAATCCGCATAGCGCACCGATTTCCTTCCATATTAAGAATTAATCGAGGAAAAGAAAAAAAAAATTGGAGGCGTCTTTCAAAACCATTCAGAGAGAGACCATCACGTGAATAAGTATCTATTCCATTATGGGATTTATCAGTACTTACAACTTTGCGCTGACGCTAATATGTTCTTTCTGTCTTTTTCCTTGATTTTTTTTTTTTTTTTTTTTTTTGTTTCATAGCCCGGAAGATTATTTCGTAGTCCGAGGATCATTGCTTAGCGCCCGCCGTCATTATCATTCATCTGGCAAGATCAACTTTTTTGGATAGCTTTTCTTCCCATTTAGTCCATTAAAGTAAAAAAAGAAAAAAAAAAGGAATGGAAAAATTCCCCGGGATAATCCCTTTTCAATAAAGAGCTTGATAATCTTGCGCAGCCATAATGACCGCTCTCACACAAATTATGGATTAAGTTTTCAAAAGAAAATCTATAATGCAGACAGAGAGAGAGAGAGAGAGAGAGAGAGAGAGAGAGAGAGAGAGAGAGGGGAGATTAATGACGGAAAACTGATGTTTTTAAAAAGGCTGAATTAGCAAAGACGTTTATAATCTTAATCGACTCTTTGTTTCTGGGCGCGCCTGCGCTTGCTTGCGTTGCGTCACGTGTGTGCACGATCTATTCTTGCGTTCGTACGTTTTTTGGCGGACTAGTTTGCTTGCACGCACGTGCGCCTTTGTATGCACATGCGTGCATTCTCGTGTGCAAGAGTGCTTTCTGTCGCATTGAATTTTTACTATTGATCTAATGTATTTATATTTACTTGTGCTTGCATTCTTATGCACTCATTGGCGCTTATTTTCACTTGCAGTTTTAGTCGTATATAATTCAGCTTTGCTCTTGATTACGTACAGTACGCACGTGCTTACCATTTTCCTTTTGCTTGTTTTAATGTTTGTGTATGCTTTCGTCTATTTATTTTTTCTAATTTACTCAAACATGCTTTCGTTTTCTTGCATAGATTTGCACTCACGTATCCATTACCTACGTGCATGCGTGCCTTTCCTTACGTCGCGTGCTTGTGTGTGTATGTGTTCTTGTTTGCGTGCTGTTGCTTGTGTATGTGCTTGCGCGCAGGCGCCTATACTTGCGTTTACTCGGATTGCTTTTGAGCAGGGCATTTGTAGCGGGATCAGCCCGTGCGAGTGTTTGTAGGTAAGCGATGAATCGTTGATCGCGAGAGACGGCTGCAAAGCATCTATTTCCAAGGGGATGACCGGCTGATTAAGCTTTTTGGAAGGATTAGAGCGAGCGGGCGGGGCGCAAGCACGCACGCACGCACGCAAAAAGCGAAGATTATATTGTCATTTATAAGTCTCTCTCTCTCTCTCTCTCTCTCTCTCTCTCTCTCTCTCTGAGAGCGAAGACATTCGGTCGTTGCTATATTGTGAAGCTAAGGGGTATTATTCGTCTTCACAATATTTCAGTTTCAAGTTACAGAGCGAGATGTGCTTTTTGTCCGCCTCTCTCTCTCTCTCTCTCTCTCTCTCTCGTAAATTTAAAGACTTCGGTGTAGAGAAGCCAAACTGTGAGACTGCGACCATGACTCGTCAAACATTCAGATATTCGAATTAAGTATCGATTTCTGCTTAGTAGGAGACCTGCGAGACTGAGCGTCGGGGTCAGGAAAAAAAAAAAAAAAATTAAAAAAAAGTTCGGTGAGGTAAAAAAAAAAAAAAATTCGTCCAGAAAAAAAACAATTCGGTCGGAGAAAAAATTTCGATCAAAAAAAAAAGTTCGGTCAGAATAAAAAAAAATAAAAAGTCCAAGGGATGCGATGAACCAGCACGTGGGTGGAGCCTGAGGTGTCAGTAGGCGGAGCTATTGGAGGCAAGTGGGTGGGGCCTTCGAGGTTTGTGGGCGTGGCTTTTAGAGTCAAGGGTGTAATTTACCTTAGTAACAGATTAGACCGCTTTGCGTACTTCCTGCCGGCAAGAATATGGCTTGTATGGTAAAGAAACCCGTCATGTGTATGAATCCGTGGTTAAATTTACTTTGAAAGATAATTAATAACTTGACAGTTACATCCAGTTCTACAAATGAATAATTTCAACGAACTGTATCGAAGGAATTTTGAGGCCTGTTGAAAATTAAATAATCCTGACGCAAAAATAGTTAATCTGAATTAAAATGGCAGTTTATTGGTGCGAAGGAGACATTTTTCCAGCGTACGAAAAACAACAATTTTCCTCGTAGATAATATTGAAGTTTGTAACCCAAATAAAAAAGACGCTTTCAGCGGTAAACATTTTTGCATTTTTCTGTGGCAAATTACAAAGAATTCTTTCCTACACAAATGTAATTCTTGTAAAGTAAACATGATTTTTAGTTGGGACAAAATAAGAAGCGTTGAAGGAATCGCCTCCCAGGATACCTGAACGACCTGAACCCTCCCCCCACCCACCTCTTTACCCCTTCTCTTCTTCTCTTCCCCCACCCCCTTCTCTCTCTCTCTCTCTCTCTCTCTCCTCTCCCCCACTGCAGCCCGAAAAGAAAGAAAGATAAAAAAGGAGCATAGATATTCAGCAGGCTGGGATTGGAGCATTGGAGGGCGCTGTGTAAATGAGTAAGCTGGGATTTTGCTTTGTGCTTATAGATTTGCAAAAATTTTTTAGGTTTGCATTTTGACACTGCAAATGTGTCGGAGATGGAGGGTTTGGCTGCATGCATGTATATTCACCCGCAAGCACAGACATAAGTATTTGCGTGCGTGTTTGTGTAAGCAGAAAAGTGCTTATTCATGCAGTAGTGCGCTCATAATTATTGACGACGTGCAGACGGTGGTTGTCGTAACATGCACCACTTATATTGTTTATTGTAGCATGAATAAAGGGAATATGCATATATATGTATATATATAATATATATACTACATAGATTTCTATATTATGTAGATGTCTATATATATATATATATATATATATATATATATATATATATATATATATATATATATATATATCTATATATATATATATATATATATATATATATATATATGTACTATATATATATATATATATATAAATATATATATATATATACTATATATATATATATATATATATATATATATATATATATATATATATATATATATATATTATTACTGTGTGTGCACGCGCGCGCACGTTAATGCCTGTTTTCTGCACTGACCTTTTGCACAACATTTCCACGTCGGGTTTTCTAACTGAAACGTCGCGCTCCTTTGAATTACGGTGCAATGTCTGGCATCGTCGTTCCATGACAATTATTCTGTGCCAGACCAAATGATATCCTCCGGAAGGGCGGGGGGTGGGGGGTGGGCGGGTGGTCGGAGGAAGGTAGAGGGGAGGGGGCGGCCGGCAGGGGTTAGAGAGGACCAGAATAAGAGGAGAATGATGTGAGATCGAGACAGGACGGGGGAGGGGGGGAGAGGAGGGAAGGCGATAGAAGGAGTGCAAGAGTATTTTCACACCCCGGAGCGTGGAATAATACATCACCCCATCTCTCTCTCTCTCTCTCTCTCTCTCTCTCTCTCTCTCTCTCTCAGCTATGCAGGATCCTACTACACCACCACCGGCACCTACTTAATAAACAACATAAATCATATATATTCACTGCCCACTATTAATCATGGCTTTATCTACTTACGTATTTAAGCTTATGAATCGCAGCATTTCTCCCGAGCTTAAACTTTAGCACCGTAAATAATTATATGAGAGATACAGCATCCATTGTTTTGCTCTTCAAGGCTCTCTCTCTCTCTCTCTCTCTCTCTCTCTCTCTCTCTCTCTCTCTCTCTCTCTCGGGTGTGGTGGAATCTGCCTCCACCGTATGGAATCGGTCTGAGATTATTGAACTATTTTTTTTCCCCTTCTAGTGGACATGACACTGAACTCTGATGAGACTCCCACCTGTGTTTTACCTTCTGTTGTTGTTGTTGTTGTTATTATTATTATTATTATTATTATTATTATTATTATTATTATTAGTTTTGTTTATTGTCTTTTGTTTATCCATTCAGGAAGGGTTAATAGTATTGTGGCTTTTCTGTCGCAAAAGATTGTAACAAAAACTATGGCCTTTTATTTTGCTTTGGTGTTGTTTTGATAACTTTATGTCATTCTGAAAGTATTTATTAAAATCGTAGGTATTAAATCGTAGTTATTTTTAGATTTTCTGAACTGCGCCAATAGAGATATTTACATGAATGAATACAGGTTTTCCCATGTGGTTTTATATTTGCATATGTTTTCATGGAAGGAGGCCATTGTTTTCATTCATTTAAAGAATTTTCTCGCCGTCGTTAACCATTCTTATTGAGAGGCCATCCTGCTTTGCAAATCAAGCAAACATTAATTGGGTTTCGCTTATGTAATGGTCAGGTAGAGACGGGAATCTGTCAGGGGCTCCTGTAATATCTCACGAGGTTTAGGCTACAATTATATTTAGTAGTATAATTCTTGAGTATTTATTGAAATTTTTAAGTTATTCTTGCATATTTTTCTGTGATTCTTGGGAATGAGCGTTGGTGCCTGATTTCGAAGTCTGTAGAACTACCCGTAAGATTTCTTGAGGATGTCATTAATGCAGCATGAGAATTATTCTAAAGGTATTATGAGAAATAACTCTATAAACTCTTGAGAATTAGCAATAGGATTTATGTTGCATTAGCTGTAAAACTATTCCAGAATAAATGTTTGACCTCTTGAATAATAGTTTTTAAGAATTTTTGAGAATTAGAACCTCTTGAGTATTAGCTGTTAGGGTGAGGTTACACCAGGCTTCACTACACGCTGCATACGTAAGACTCATCACCTACTCCCAAATTCTTGTTAGCCCCGCCTACTGGACTACTCATTAGGGTGAGTTAGTGGTGTGGCGTGAGTCTTCATGAGCAGTCCAGTAGGTGGGGCAACAAGAATTTGGGAGGAGTTGGTGATGAGTCTTATGTATGCAGCGTGTGGTGAAGCCTAGTGGTAGACTCGGCTTAAGAGTGCGTCCGTCTAAAATGAAACATTTCTTAAACACAGGTAGGCACATATCAGAAAAACATTTTGGTAGGTTTGACCATTGCTTCATCTGATTAACCAGCATTTGCCAGAGGTTCGTTCTCCACTCACGGCCGCTGACTCGTTTTCAAATTGTTTGCGATGTGTAGGCGACAAGTTGCAGAAATGTTTATGCATCTACTGTAGTGTGGATGACTTGTTTTCAACATGTCTCTCATATGTAATCGACAAGTTACCCACGTGTGTTTCTGATATTTTTTGCTCTAGCGTGGATGAACTTGTTTAATTAACCTGTTTGCGATATGCAAGCGACACGTTCCCGACGCGTGCTTATGAAATTTTTACTGTAGTGTGTACGACTTGCTCTAAGAACCTGTTTGTGATATGCATACGACATGTTGAGAACTATAGTAGATTCACATGAACCGTGCATTTGATGTCTAGGCCCGTCCCTTACGACGCTCCTGATTGGTTGTTGATAAGCCAATCACAGGGCTGGAAACTCTCAGTTTCTCTTGAGATATTACATTAGCAGGATGTATGTTCCACCTCCCCTGAGGGATACGTCTTTCAAAAGTATCACTCAGGAGAAGTGGAACATACATCCTACCCATGTGAACTTTCTCGAGAGACTGAGTTTCCAGCCCTGTGATTGGCTTATCAACAGCCAATCAGGAGCATCGTAAGGGATGGCCTAGACATCAGATGCACGGTTCATGTGAATCTACTATAATTCTCAGGGATTTCTGAGCCACCCGACGGTCTCTCCTGCTTACAAGGACAAGGTAATGGGCTATTGGAAACAGTTTCTCGGAAATTCCTTTTTAATTCGTCGCAAAAATATCTGTTATCACGGAATACTTTGTCATGTCCTTCACGACCAACGTAGAGATGTGTTTATTGACTAAGATTTCTGGCGTTACGACGATTTACTCCGTTGGGTAAGCCATCTTCGAAGGTCGTCCACCAAGAGTTATTTTCTTATGAATATATATATATATATATATATATATATATATATATATATATATATATATATATATATATATATAATATATATCCATATATATATATATAAATTAGAGTTACGGTAGTTAACGCGGTAGATAATAATAAAACGTATTCATCTGTTCGTAAGTTTATTAGGATGCTTTAGAAGGCATTTAATTCCTACTCTTTACGTTTAATGTTAGTAATTTGTGTAAGCAATAAGGGAACAAGTTCTTTTTAACTTTATTAAATGTCTTAGTAGGTCTCTTTAGGAAGCTCTTCATCAACTGCATATCATAGCAACTCATTTCGCTAATTGTTATTTGTAACATCGTAGCGACGTGTGAATTGTCAAATTAATATCGATTATTATTCAAAATAGCACATACTTCTTTGGAAGATTTCTTAAAGGATGTTACTGGCTAAGTAAGTGTCAAAAGAATGGAAGGGTCATATGGCAACAGACAAAAGGCTTAGCTAGGAAGAGCAGAGTAAATCACAAATAAGGTGTAAATGAGACAAGAAACATTAAGATACTTAGAACACAGATTTAACTCTCACATAAATAACCTTTCGTTAGAATTTCTTACATTATCTCTCGTGTGAGGGTTGGGGGTGTAGGGCTTAGAACACTTTAGTGCAACACACACTCTCTGTAGAGTTTCCTTTCATCGTCTCTCGAGGAAAAAATAATAGATGAGTACTTTCTCTGTTGCTACCATAAAAAAAAAAGAAAAAAAAAGAAAGTCCTTCCGCCGCCCTGAAGCTTGTCCGTCGCCGGCGGACTACCGGCAAAGCCCCCAAACGGCCCTATCATTCCATTTTAAGTCCTGTATCCAACCCCCTGTATATCATAAGTCCTGTATCCAAAACCCCCAACCCCATCCCCTCCCCCCGCCCCACCCTGTACTGTATATCGCTTCCCCCACTCTATACCCAAAGCAAGAGGGAGGGGCTGCGTCCACCGAGCTTGTGCGAGCATTTAAATATATATATAAATTAGCAAACCAAATGCATTTCGAGGTCCGTCCCGAGCCGCGCTGTGTTCGTTCGCAGATTCCTGCGTAATACAGTCGGTGGTGTCTGTGTACACAAAAGTCCAGGCAGGTGGCGGCGGCGGCGGCGGCGGCGGCGGTGGCAGCAGAGTGAGATCACCCCACCGCGTGTATGTGTGTATGTGTACGTGTTTGTGTGCATGTGTGTGCGCAGGACAGAACGGGCATCAGGGGGTCTGAGAGCATAAGTAGTTTTGGGGTAGCGTTATGCCTCTCTGCCCTTGGGCTTGTGATTGATGACGTAAGCGTCGTCGCTGCATTACTACAGCTGTCAAATGGACTTGTTGGGTGTATGACTTCGAGAACACATTTTCTTATATCATCTTGTTTTCTGCTTTCTTTTTTTTTGTTGGCTCTTAATTTTATTTTTCTTTCGTACAGAGAATCTACTGGTAGATAGTCACGTTCGCCAAAACATGTATTTTTCATGGCAACAATAGCATCGTAATGTTCTTCTCCTTCTTCTCCTTTTCGTCGCTCGACTGTAGTACCATTGGCAATTCAGATTTTGAGCTAAATCTTTAAATACAACGAGATTTCATAGATATTTTTCCTTTCCTTTGGTGTTTCTTCGTGTCAGAAAAGAACATGCACTCCTTTTTTTTTTTTTTACTGTTTTTAAATATTTAAAGCACTGTAAACAGATCGGTCTACCCCCAAAATTATTCGTACTTTAAACCCATAGGACTAGTAAAAAAAAAAATAGACGCAAAGCAGGATGGTGTCTAACCACGAATAAAACGAGAGATATTCTTGCTTACGTTTTATGTATGTGTTTGTGTGTGTGAGTGAGTGTTTTTAGTAGTGAACAACTTTCGTTATAGCTGCTCTCTCAAACCGCGGTTTCCTGGCTTTCTCAATTAACCCATGTGGTCGTAATTTGTTTTTTTCCGATATAAAGTTTTTGAATTGATGCTGAAATGTTAGGACACACTTTAGGGATTACTGAAATACTATTGAGTAATTTATTTAAACCTATACATCAATCTGCTATTCGAATGACCAGGTTTCATAAATATCTTTATTGTTTCCTCAACATACCTGAGAAAGTGCATCTATTGGAATCACATTCATTTGTAAATGCCGAGCTTTTCTTGTTATTCATCTTATCAAACAAATCGTTGTTGTACGAAGAAACTTGTGAGTTGTGAATGTTTATCCCGGATCAATAGGTAAGTGGTTCTCAATTTGTTTTTAGTGGTGGCAACGCAACTAATGTAATCATTACCGTGGCACCAATATTATATATATATATATATATATATATATATATATATATATATATATATATATATATGTGTGTGTGTGTGTGTGTGTGTGTGTGTGTGTGTGTGTGTGTGTGTGTGTATTGGTGCCACGGTAATTAATACATTAGTTAGGTTGCCACCACTTAAAAGAAATTGAGAACCACTGACCTATCGATCCGGGATCAAAAAATATATATATATATATATACATATCATATATATATATATATATATATATATATATATATATATATATATATATATTAGCATATTAGAGTAGACACTGATAATAATTGCATGAAGACTTCTACAAACTTTTTTTTTCTTTCTTTTTACAAATGTCCATCTAGCCAAGACAAAATTCATGACAATCTAGCGGCACTCCTAGGCACTGGCTGGGGTGCTACGACACCCACTTTGAGAATTACTGCATTAGGTAATGATCGGTCAGTGAGAGTAAGTAGTGATCCCACATTGATCCCAAAGGCTAAATCCGTTCGTACATTGAGCTACGGGTCAGAATCTCTTCGCGATAACTTTTATGGTAAATATTTACGAATAATCTTCGTTGTATAATGTTTATCTAGATTCTTATAGAGGACCTGGTTTGAGGATTAAGCTGTTACTTTTGAACATGGTGTAAGGTTCACTCTGCCGATCAAATCGGTAATTTTATGTGTTGCTAGAAGTCCAAAACAAAAGTTTTCGTTTTGACATATATATGTTTTATATAGGATATACATACTACATATGAATTTTATCACATCATCATGATTCATATACAAGCATTAAGCCACATATGTCCTTAGATATCTAATTCGCTCTACCTCCGAACTAATGTATTTTCATATATGTTACCCGAAGGGGAATATTTTTAATTTATAAGTAATTGTATGCTCATGGGCTCGAACCATGGAACCAAGAATTTTGCACGTACAGCGACGCGCTGTACGTCCTGAATACCTGATTTCGTGGTTCGAGCCCATGAGCCGACGAATTTCTTACCAATTAAAAAAAATCCCCTTCGGTTAACATATATGAAATTACATTAATTCCGAGGTAGAGCGAATTATCACACCAATGGAAAACGCATCACCATCAAGAAGTGTGTATCTCACAGTAACAACAAACTTGCACCCCCCAACTCCCCTCAACCCCACCACGACCACCTCCCCTAACCCCCAATATGAAGCCATGAATTATGCACCCGTAACGCTGAACGTTAAGCAAATCCTTCAAAGGGCGGAGATTAAACTTTCGGCGATTTACCCGTAATCTTGGATTTCTCCGGATTCTTCTGCTCTTGTCCATTTTTAGTTCAGTCAGGGATCCGAGCCGCTCGATGATGATCGTCCTGTCGTTAATGATGTGTTTTGTTTGATTCGTTATCATAATATATTTACTTAATTTTTTTATTATGAAAGTGGTTGATGTGACGGATTTTATTGCCTTTACGATCTGACGTCATACACTAAATTCGTCATTTTAGTATGTGTACTCTATATTATTTTTGTTGATGTGACTGATTTTTTTACTGTATGTTTTTTGAAGGGTTGATGTGACCATTTTTTTTCTTGTACTGACTGACGTCATACATTAAATTCTTTACTTTAGTATATTTACTTTATAATTTTTATGTACCTTAGCGATCTTGACGTCATACCTTAAAGTCGTCATTTTAGTATATTTACTTTATTATCATTAAAAGTGGTTGATGTAACTGATTTTTTGTTTTAAAGTATGACGTCATAAGTGTATTATATGATGTAACGTACTACAAATAGCCACTACGAACGAACATATACGTAATACCAATTTCTTATTTAGTCTAAGGCTGTTTCTCATATCCAATTTTCATTGTTTTCGAATCACATTACATCTGTTTCCCCGCTATGACTGACCTTTGCTAACCAATATCAACTTTCTCTCTACTCTCTATTAAACTCTCGTGGATGATTTTCGTTTCATACGTTTCGTAAGGGACGTGGATAGATTTTTTTTTTTTTTTTTTATGATACGACGTTATTTTGTAATTAAACTTCATCCATGGAATCACACGTGAGGCGAAATTGAGGGTCAACAATGTTGATATTGGTTAAAAGTTAAGTATATCTTAGTTTTACCAGACCACTGAGCTGATTAACTGCACTCCTAGGGCTGGCCCGAAGGATTAGATATTTTTACGTGGCTAGGAAACAATTGGTCTCCAAGCAACGGGACCTACAGCATATTGTGGGATCCGAACCACATTATATCGAGAAATAAATTTCTATCACCAGAAATAAATTCTTCTGATTTCACGTTCGCCGATATTGGTAAGTCATGTAGTTTTCGTTGAGGGAATGATATAATTTTTAATACGTTATATCTTTATTCATAAACTATAATGTTACAAATGTCGTTTGGTATCGATACGGTATCGATACGCACGTCGGGCGTTCGAGTCTCCCAGGAACCGAATCGCTTGTTTATCAATTATATTCCCAACAAGTAGAGCGAACTGGATATGAATCATTTGTAACTTAATGTTTATGAATAACTGTCAAGGTGATATGATAATTGTTCATAATGCTTATACATTTAGTTCCATTTTCATTTCTGAATGAGTTTCTCTCTCTCTTTTTTTTTTTTTTTTTTTTTTTTTTTTTTTTTTTAGTGATTTCTTCTACGGCGGCCCATATGCTGCCCAACAGTGAGGAAAGGTTAAAAAAAATAAATAAATGTGAAGGTAAAAGATTAAGGTGTAAATCAGAAAAGTGGCGATGGTGCCTCCTCCTGGAAAAGGGAAGATTATATGGAACAATGAGAAAACGAGCCGTTCGAGAATTCCAGAGTTTTGTGTTGTAAGGGAATAAACATTCATCGAACTGCTGAGTAAATGTGGGATTTGGTGGCCTCGCTGGTGTTACCTGGTCGCCCGATGCAAGTTGGAATCCCCTCCTTCTCGCAACACGTATCATTTTGTTTAGTTGCTAGTTACACATTTTCGTTCTTTGATTTCAGTGATCATTTCGTTACTAGAAGCAATTATATTCATTTTGACTCTCATTGCTCGTTTATCATTTATTTCTCCTTTTAAGGAGCTTGACACTCTCTCTCTCTCTCTCTCTCTCTCTCTCTCTCTCTCTCTCTCTCTCAGTCGAATACTTTACTTTTATTATACATGTATTTTATCTTATTTATATTATGCATATATTCTAATCATTGGCTTCCTGTTCATACCACCACCTCAAACCACGCTGTTATGCGCACACACACGCACGTACAAACTTACACACACACACGCACACGCACTCACTCACTCACTCACATTAGCCACTAACAGCTTTAAGAGATTTAGTGCTTCCATTGTCAACGTAGGATAAAGATCGGCACTTTTTTTTTACCTGGCTCCTATGGCTGAACCCCCTGATCCTTCGTGACAGTTACCTGGTTAGGTGGATATGATCCACTGGAGACATTATGCTACGCTAGATTATTTTTCCTCTCTCTCTCTCTCTCTCTCTCTCTCTCTCTCTCTCTCTCTCTCTCTCTCTCTCTCTCTCTCTCTCTTGGCTTTAAAATTTTTCATGGGTTGTTAATATTTACAACTGCGTGATATATTTATTTAGTTATTTTATGGGATGTTACTATCGCGTGATATATTTTACTACACGCTTTTATTTATTTATTTATTTGTTATTTTTCAGGATATTACTCTTGGTTGATGTATCAGACTCCATTAGTTACTCGGCCAAAGGACTCCAGTGTTTTATTTTCAAGTGTTTTTTTTCCAAATCCTAATGAGTCTTTGTTAATACGTACTTGTTCATTCATAAGGGATCATTGTAAATTATTGAAGACTTGTATTTCCAACAGAAAAAGGTCTTACATACATGTGAAGACAGACATGTATATATTTATACATATATACGTGTTAATATATATGTACACACACATTCATATATATATATACATATATATATATATATATATATATATATATATATATATATATATATATGATGTTCAAAGCGGGATCGATTTACTATATCAAAAGCTAATATTGATTTATTTACTTATATCAACCTGACGTTACAACGACAGAGGTCATCGACGAAGGATGATAGTATGCAAAGGCCAAAAGAATTTGTGTCAGTGAATCTTATTTCATTAAAGATCAGAAATAAATAGAAAATAGTAAATGATCTTAACGATTAAGTATAATTGGGTCACCTTTTCCAAGAAGTTACACAGCATCCCGTAACTCGTGAACAGTTGGAGAAGTTGCGAAGTTAGCGCTTGGTGAGATATAAAAATTATTATAACTGTTATGCGCTAGAAAGGAGTACTCAATCAGAAATTTCTCAACGATTCTCTTATCAAAGAGAGTTACAAGGAGTTACAAGGATTAGGATGTCTCAAAGACTTGTTAGTCCATCCGAGGAGACATCGTGTGCTCACTTATCTGTAGGAGCAGGTTTTGCTGTGCATTCACAGTGTCCTAATTATTTTGTCTAGCTTTCTTTTAAACTCTTCCAGAGAGAAAGAGAGACTGTAATAATTATTATGTTGTTATGATTTTGAAAACATTATTCAATCAGAAATTCGTCAAGAGAGAGAGAGAGAGAGAGAGTGTCTGTGTCTGTGTGTGTGTGCTGAGAGAGATAGAGAGTTTAAAAATTGTTATATTAGTGTATGCTTGTGAAACCATTATTCAGTCAGAAGTTCGTCAAGGATTCTCTTATCAAAGAGACAGAAAGAGAGAGAGAGAGCGTGTGTGTGTGTGTGTATGAGAGAGAGAGAGAGAGAGAGAGAGAGAGAGAGAGAGGAGATGGGAGTTGTACAGCTGTTGTGTCGAGGTCCAGGATAAGATTACCCGATTTGAGATTAGACTAAAAGCTTTGAAGTGGAAAGATTTGAGGGTAATTTGGTGACAAGTGGCACTGGCGCTTAAGGGCGATCATCGCTTGTAATTGAGAGGTGGGTTTGAGCCTTAACGGAGCGGACTAGGCGAAGTGGGTTCTAGATTACCCTCCCCCCAACCTTTCTCTTGGTTCTAGATACCCCATTCCCCCCAACTTCTTTCTCAGTCCCTCCCCCCCCCCTCCTCCTTCTCTTCCTCTCCCAGTATATATTAACCCGGGGGATGTACTTTGTCACATGGCGTAATTTTTTTTCTTTTTTTTTTCTTTAAGCCTGGCTTATCACTGGCTCTGATTTGGTTGTTATTTTATGATGATTGAATTGAAGAGGATTTTTGCCCCATCGTGTCTTTGTCACTGAAGGCATACCGTACCTCTCTACCCCTAACCCCTTCCTCTAGTTCTTCTTGCACCCCTCTCTCTCTCTCTCTCTCTCTCTCTCTCTCCTCTCTCTCTCTCTCTCTCTCTTACAGTGGTGGATGCAGTGCCACTGTTGTCGCCTTCTGTCCTGGAGTTATTTAAACTTCATCCATAAATGGATGATACAGTGATATTACAAGCTTTATTTTTCTCTCCAAGTAATCTCTTGTTGAATGGAGAAGTGAGTCGACATTCCCTTTTTATCGATTCTTGGATGTTACGTTTTTTTTTTTTTTTTTTTTTTTTTTTTTTTTTTTCGTTGATCATCATTACCGTATTTCTCCGACTGTGCTTGACAATGTAGTAGTCTTTATTTTCTTACTCATGTTTAATTTTTCATTTGTTTCTGGTTTACCAGAGACACAC
>NC_061109.1:45687315-45712315 GCF_015104395.2 Macrobrachium nipponense
TAAAAGGGTTGCAAAGGGATGTTTATCCTGGTGGCTGGAAAGTGACAGATCTTACTCCTGTGGATGGTGAGATGGTGTGTGCCCTCACGATTGACTAATAATAGTGAATATGTGAAGCTTTCATATTACTCATCAGAGGATTAAGAATAATGAAAGTATGAGTGTTCGCCCTTACTAGAGGACTAAGATATTAGACATTTTTATGAGTTCTTGCCCTTACAAAAGGACTAAGAATATTAGAATTATGAGTGCTCGACCTGAATAGAGGACTAATGATATTAGAAATATGAGTTCTCGCCCTTACAAGAGGACTAAGAATATTACAGTTATGAGCGGTCGACCTTAATAGAGGACTAAGAATATTAGAAATATGAGTTCTCGCTCTTACAAGAAGACTAAGAATAATGAAAATATGAAAGTCCGGCCTTACTATAGGGCTAAGATTATTGGAAATGTCTAGAAGACTAAGAAATTAGGAAATAAGAAGGTTCGCCCTTAATAGAGGTCTAAGAATATCAGAAATATGAGTTCTTACTCTTACTAGAGGACTAAGAATAATGAAACATATGAATGTTCGCTCTTACGAAAGGACAGTGAATATTGTCTTGAAAGCACAGTGTATTGGCACCCGTTAATTTTTTTTTTTTTAATATGGTACATAACGTATGGTATTCAACAAAATCAAGCCAAACTTGGATCCTTTTATGTGTTGAATGTCTAAAAGGTGTTCGGAATTCAGGTGACTGGTAACCATTGCCTCATGTAAGTTTTGAATTTCACTTCAAATAAATAGGAATTTCTCCCAGAGCTAGTGAAGACTTTCTTCCTCTACTGCCAGCTGTGAAATTCTTTCCCCTCTTCCGTCCTACCTGCTTCATATAAGATTCCATCATTCACGAGGCGTTGGAGTTGATGATGATGCAATCGTAGGATCTGAGATAGAAAATGTCATTGGTTTAAATTCTCGTTGTTTGGTGTAAATTCTCGTTCTGTGTCAGTATTAATTTTTAATCGAAGTGCCCGTTTTCCCAAGTGATTGGTGTGGGTTTTGGGGTGGGCAGGGAGGGGGAGAGGGGCGCTTTGCTTGTATTTTAGGGTGAAGCTGCGAGACGCACGCCCTTCTCTACTCGTGGCTTAGGTCAACAGAAGCGCAGTGTGTTAGTAATAGTGGATCTCAGTGATCATATCACGTGGTTTTGGCCTGGGATTCATTTATTATTATTCATATATTCTGAGAGAGAGACAGAGAGAGAGCGTTTAAAAATTATTATTATGCGTTTGAGAACGTTATTCAATCAGAAATTCGTCAAGGATTCTGTTTAAGAACAGAGAGGAAGAGTCTGTGTGTGTGTGTGTGTGTGCGTGTATCTCAGAGAGAGAGAGAGAGAGAGAGAGAGAGAGAGAGAGAGAGAGAGACTCGATAGGGTAGTCTTTCCACTTCTCGCCCAGTCCATGATTTTCCCGTAACATTTTCCGTCTGCGCGCGTTCCATTTTACTCTCTTGGAGGCTTATGTATATAGTATATGTATGTATCCCGATGTAATAGGCTTATGCCAATCAGGACATTTTTACTCAGAACGTAAGAAATAGTAAAGTTTACATTCCCTGATAACTAATTATTTGAATTCGTTCTTCTTCTGGAAGTTTGATGAGACCCAGTAAATCCGTTTTCTTTAAGAAGCTCCGACACACACACACACACACACACACTCACACACGCACACACACACACAATGAATTTGTTTGTCTTCGGGATTTGGTGCCCGTAATTTGCTCAGTTGTTCGTTGTATTGGTAATTGAAATACTTTTTTATTTAACGGTCCAGATAGATAAGGCGTTAAGGTATGAATTGTTACCATAACTGCATTTAAATACTCTGTGAATACCCTAGTTATTATGTAAGAACTGTCATAGCATTCCTCAGTTAAGTATCTAAAAGCTATCACCTGAAATATTCAGTTTTATTATTATTATTATTATTATTATTATTATTATTATTATTATTATTATTATAGTAATTGTCTGAAAACAATGCCTCTCTTAATATGATAGAACAAAATTCTATTTACACTGTGATATAGATAATTACGATGCCAGATATTGTACAAGATCAGTTGATAAATTTCCTTAGGGGGGTGCACTGCATAGTTGCACGCAAGCGTATGGTTGCAAAGCCTTTTTCCAGAGCTGAAGGCTGGAAGCCCTAGAGTAGGCATCTTGTTTGTAACCTCTTTGGAATCTCTATACTTAATACCAATATGTTTTGGGCATTTACCAGGTTGAACTCCAAAATTAAGATGGAAAATCCTAAGATCTGCATTTTTTTGTACAGTTCCTCTTTTAAAAAAGATAGGGAAGAAATCTTTAGTTGATTATTATATTCAAAGAAGTTTCTGTAGAAATCTCTCATTTCTTAAGTCATCGTCTAATATTTCGGACGAGTTTTCATTCGTGTAGGAGCCATGACTGAGGTCACATACAAGATACTTTGTTTGAGTGATACCTCTCTCTCTCTCTCTCTCTCTCTCTCTCTCTCTCTCTCTCTCTCTCGATGATCAGCTCCAATCTTTCCTTCACCTTCCTTTATAACTCATGGCGGAGAGGGGGGTTGGGGGCTTGGGGGCTGTGTCAGATAAATGAAAAGTAACGTGACTAAAATTTCCTTATTCCTTGCTTGAAGAGAAGTAAATACTAATTGAAAGTCTGGATAAGAAGATAATATCTGCGAATTGTGCCATTGTCTTCAATGGTAATTGCATACGAGAGAAAATATGCCCAAATAGCAACTATATATATATATATATATATATATATATATATATATATATATATATATATATATATATATATATATATATATAGAGAGAGAGAGAGAGAGAGGGAGAGAGAGAGGTGAGAGAGAGAGGTCTTCTCAAAGAGGATTTTCTCATGCTTTTCCTTGTTTTTTGACGTACATGACGATGAAGAGGAAAAAATTGGGTTTTTATAGGAAAAAGCGTCATGTGTACTAGAATAGAAACCACGTGTTAAGTCTTGTGTTGTAAATATTTTTTCATACTTAGTATACTATTAACCGTCAGATATAATTCCATTTGACTTTAATAAGGATATTTTCATTGATACGAATAAAGGTTTCCTTCACCTGTAAGCAAGGCTATAGGAGGGCTCGAGGGCTGAAGTCTATTTCTTTATGAGGAAGAGGGATATTCGCCTTCAAGTATTCCGAATCGTTCTGATTATCGATAATTACCAGAGGATCTCTTATGGAAAATGGAGAAGATCTGTTAAAAGAGTAACAGGATACATAAAGAAGATTTGAGAAATGAACAGCACATGAAGAATAGCTAGGGTGGTGGAGTGGGTAAAAGCTTCACTGACGTTCCTGGATTTGTATGATGTCCTAGGTTCGCGCCTGGGCTCCGACAATTCTATTATCGCCTAATAAAATTCCCCTTCGGTTCAGCATATATGAAAAAATATATTAATTCCGAGGTAGAGTGAATTAGATATTAAAGGACATATGTAGCTCGATGTATGTATATGAATCACGGTAATGTGATATGACTTTTATATATATATATATATATATATATATATATATATATATATTTACTAGATATATATGTGTATGTATACATATGTGTGGCTGTCTGTTTGTATGTGTGTGTGTGTGTGCTCGCGCGTGTAAATTAAAAGGTATAGTGATTGAAGTGTTTACTTCTATCTCCTACATTCCACGGTCTAAGTACGTTTGCAAACATGTTTGCATGTGAGGTAGTACTTGTCTTGTGCTTGTGTTTAAGACAAAGTGGTTCTGCATGGCAAAGCAACTAATAGTTTTTGCTGTTGTTATTTTTCATGTGAATTGAAAGTCTTTTATGCGAGAGATTCCTTGGATATGTACTAAATATTCCACGCGTATGTGATTTAGAGAGAGAGAGAGAGAGAGAGAGAGAGAGAGAGAGAGAGAGAGAGAGAGAGAGAGAGTGAGAGAGAGAGAGAGAGACGTTCTATTCATATTTGCAATGACATTAATTTTGAGTCTTTTTATTATATCTTTTGTTCGTTCTTTGTTTTTTTTTGGGGGGGGCGGGGGTTGTTTTTCCTAATCCTTGAATCTGGTCAATAAACTCATATTCATTATGGTAATTTACCCAAGCATTACGCTGTACATTTACATTACGTTTATGATACCTCAAGTACCGTCGTCCTTCTATCAGCTAGACAAACATCGTTAATCATTTTTAATTTTAGCCACAAAAAAAAAAAAAAAAAAAAAAAGCTGCACGCACTCCACTTTAAGAATAAACTTTTATCTGTCCTTATCGAAACGGATTAACGAATCCGGGAAAATCACATTATCCCCCCCTTCCCCCTAAAGAAAGAAGGAACCCAGATTAAAAAAAAAAAAAAAAAAAACACTCGGATCAGTTTTCCTCTCGGGTCAAGTGCACCGGGGACACAGGGTTACTACATTTTTTCCTCACTCATTCTTGTATCTATGAACGGACTTTTTCCTCAGAATACTTAAATATCGACTTTGAGATAAAAAGCGCGACCCGGACCGAAGGAAAGAGAGGGGGATTATTGGTGCATTTTTGCTCCTCTCGAAGACTTGTCACTTTTCAGAGTCAGGTGTGATGTGTTGTCGAAGGTGGAATTCCTCCTCCTCCTCCTCCTCCTCCTCAGGCTTTTTATCTCTCTCGGATTGAAGAATAATCTCGTATCTGATCTTTGTTCTTCAAGTGGCCATCAACGCTATCAGATCTTTGTTTGGCTGTTAATCAGTTCTCTGGACACAGAGAGAGAGAGAGAGAGAGAGAGAGAGAGAGAGAGAGAGAAGAAGGTTGGTAGATAGAGTATGTTTTTGACGTGCTTTTCGCTTATTGTTTTCACCTTGGACAATTTCTGATTTTCGCTTACTCGGGGAGTAAGCCTACAAACTACTTTGTTGTTATTGTTGTTCGTTCTTGTTGGGGGGATAGGAAAGGTCAATGGAAGAGCCTGGAAAGGTTTGAAAACAGTTTTTTGCATTGAGTTAAAGATACAGGAATTTTATTTATTAGAATGAAAATGTAAAAAAAAGACATTATTTGCATGTTAAATGGTAGAGGAAAATTATTTCCAATAAAATATTCGTAGTATACTTAATTAATTTTCGTCGATGAAACAAGGCTCCATTTGACCATAGATCTTAGCACGTTTTAATTTATTTGGTTTACTGGATTTAGGCCATGTTGCTATTGGATTATTTTGCTTTCACTTATAACCGAGAGTATATGGATGTGTTTAATTTGTGTCCCTTTTTTTTTTTTTTTTTTTTTTTTTTTTTTTTTTTTTTTTTTTTTTACAAATATCATTTCACGTTAAGTTAGGAATAGAGTTCACAACATATGCGTGAGGGGACAATCATGCGTGCGTCCCGAGTAAGCTGGAGGTCGCATCACGCCTTGTTCATTTACATTCATTCGAGAATTATACCTCTCTCTCTCCTCTCTCTCTCTCTCTCTCTCTCTCTCTCTCTTCTAGTTTATTACTTAATGTTTACATCAGTATCGTTCCCGTTTCATCGTCCTCACCTTTTTAGCAAAGAAACAGCTTTTTCATGTATGTAAGTATATATATATATATATATATATAATATATATATCTATATATATATTTTATAATATATTATATATAAACATATATACTATAATATGAGGGTGTCTATGTGTGTGGTATGTGTTTTTGTGTGTATGTACAATTATTTACCTTGAAATTAAATTACACACAAATGTATACACACACACACACACCACTTATACATAACATTTATATGCGACGTCCGCTCTTTCTCCCTAGTGAATAGAGGAGTGGCGCATCCTCCGTCGCCTCTCCCTAAAATCGGGGACTAGATTATCACCAAATCTGTCTTTGACAACAATCGCATCCGATGCCTCTAATCTCTTTTATCTTCCATTAGGTGAGTGATTCATGAAATCTCTTCTAGCCTCGGTACGTCGTCGATACAGCTAGATATTAAAATCGTTTTGACTTATTTGGAAGGTCGTCTCTCTCTCTCCTCTCTCTCTCTCTCTCTCTCTCTCTCTCTCTCTCTCTCTCATACTTATCATTTAAGGCTACTGGATGTACCTTCTCTTAAATTCTGTCTATTTTGCACAGCATATAATTATGACATATTTCTGTATTAAACGTAAATAGGTAGAAAAATATTCCCTTTTCATTGCAGTCTCAATAAGAGAAAATTCTCTCTCTCTCTCTCTCTCTCTCTCTCTCTCTCTCTCTCTCACAGTTAATTGAAACTTATTCCCATAGATGTATGTGTGAGGTGTAATAACTACTTCATTTTGCTGCCTGTAAATGAAAAGCAGTTTTATAAAATAAATAAATAAAATAAAATAAAAATAAAAATGGGTAAAAAAATAAACTGATTGAAGTCTCTTAACAAAAGATAATTGGCCATGGCGTGTGTGTGTGTGTGTGAAGTACATTTTCCCACACGAAGGCCGTCGGTAAGGAAAATGAGAGAGAGAGAGAGAGAGAGAGAGAGAGAGCCTATTCCAAATCCTTGTGGACATTATCTGTCTTGTAACCTTAATAGTAAAAACATCAACAACAACAACAATGATAATAATAATAATAATAATAAGATATTGATGGTAATGGTAATATTCGTGCAAACCGAGTGTGATGTTAAGTATGACAGCAGCAACAACAATAATAATCACGATTTAATATAATGATAGCGAAGACGATAGAGCAACATGCAAAGCAACAACAATAACAGTGGTAGTGAAAGCAAGCAAAACAACGCACGTCATAATCATTCGTTTAATTCTGGAGCCCGAATTTTTTTTTTTTTTTTTCTGCGAAGGTGCGAAATAACGAATCCGTCGCCATGTTGAATTTGTCGAATCGCTTCTGGTTCGCTTCGCCTATTTTTCTATCCGCCGAAAATTCCGCCATCAAAAAACAATTGTTTTCTTTTTTCTCTCTCTCTTTTATTTCTCGCACAAAAAGAAAGAAAAACGCTTTTATTTTGTGATTATCACCTGTAATACTATAATGAATTGGGTATTATTGCCGCCGAGGATCACTTAATATCTTTATTTAAAGGACGTGGCCGCTATGCGTTGATTCCCCGCAATTCACACGGAGAGAGAGAGAGAGAAAGGAGAGAGAGAGAGAGAGATGGGGAGTGGGGAGGGGGGAGTTATAAGAAGAGAAAGATTTGGTTGGGGATAGGAGGAGATAAATAATATAAGTTGACGTACTGTTATTTGCCTTTAGGCACGGGCAGACATTTTCCGATCGAAATTCAAGATGTAATGGTACTTTAATGATGCTATTATTGTCCTAAAAACTAATACTAGTAGTTATAGTTTTACTTTCAAAGAGTACCTACTTTTGAAGACGTCTTATGTAATAATGCAGCTATATCATCTCTGATGAATTATTATGGATTCTACTCTAGATAGAAGATAACACATAAAATGTATTTGTTTGGCATTTAGGGGGGCGGGGGCGAATGTTAAACCAAACTTCCATGCAAGGTTATGTGTACTTCTATGCCTGCTGAAGAATGCCGAGGAGTTCTTCTGCCATTCAGGACCATAAGCTTGCAGAGGATGGGTCGTCCCATTTTCTTGAAGGCCTAGTCCTCCTGAAGGCGACAGAGGGTGCCTTGCATCCATTCGTGACGGAGGTCTGTGAAGCGTCTTTGGAGCCGGAGGATTTTTTCTTACGTGGCATCAAGTTAGTTGTAGCTTATATTGTCCTGAATGGCGGTAAACTCAGGATTCCTCAGTGGTCATAGGCCTGCATCAACTTGACTCGGGAATATACCTCCCCCTTCTTGAAGAGGGAAGATTCTGTATAAAATGAACAGCACTGGTGCAGCTTTATCAAATGATTATTGTTCTGAGTATCACCCCAGTGACACTCCTGGTCCTTATCAATCTGTACTTAAGTTGAAACACTGCACGGTAAGAAATTATTTTCACGCTTGTTGGATCTAGTTCATCACACATCAGAACACGCATTGACTCTGGAAGATGGCGTCTGAGGGTCAAACATTCCGAAGCAGAGAAAGTAGTTGGCGTTTCATGCCAACTAACGTAGATTTTTTTTTAATGTAGAGAGCTAAAAATTAACTGAGTAAAGGACAAAAAAAATTCAGCTTTATCAAAACATTATGCCAGCTTTTTTTATACAAATGTATACCAATCCCAGTTTTTTATTTTTTTTATTTTTTTTGCGTTATATAGATGTCTCGGATACATACTAAACAGACATTGTCTCTGTCTTGTCTCTGTCACAGTGTTATACCTTGAAAGTCACGAAATAGTTTAATTTCAGGCAGAAGAAGTTTCTATCATTTAACATATAAGACTGACACTAGCCTGTTCCAAGCTCCACATCATTTACTTAGCCTTTTGATAATGTGTATGCGAGTTTTTGCCAAATTAAGTCTTGAAGGCTAGACTTAAGACATCAAATTACGCCCCGGAAAAAAATATTGGACCTTGATTTCATTGCAAAAGGTTTTTGTCAATGCATAGACTACTATTATAAATGTGCCTATATGCCGTGAAGACTACTTCAAGAATATTGTTATTGATAGAGTACCCGTTATGAATCTCTCTCTCTCTCTCTCTCTCTCTCTCTCTCTCTCTCTCTCTCTCTCTCTCTCCAGTACATTATCCAGGCTCGGCGGTCTTTGGGGGAGAATTATTAAAGAAACCTTGATCTTAATATTTTACATAGATATTTAAGTCACTGTAATCACGCATCATGGCGAAGCTTATTCTGGGGGCAATTATAGATCTTTTTATTCTCCTCCGTTTCGTTTTAATCGATGTGACTCGTTGTGTCCTGGATTTTAGAACTTCATTTATTTTAGTAAAGTAGAGTCTGGATCCATTTGCTTGGTTTCACGTTTAATCAGAGTTTGAGATTTTAGGATGTATATCTCCTGAGGCTTTTTCAAAAAACTTTGTTTTCTTGACTTGGAAATAGAGTACATGATAAGGAAGTCATTTCTGCGAGGTAAATCTCAATCTACTACTTATCTTTTTTAAGACATTTTGTATATTGTATTCTTGTCTAATGAAGGGATTACTATGTACTCTCATCGATAGGTTAGATGAGATTTTTCAGTACCTTAGGTATGTCCTTTTGTTTTCGTTTCTATATATATATATATATATATTTTTTGTTAAACGTATTTTCGTATCAGATCTTATTTACCCGTTAAAGCTTTGGTTATTTCGCTTTTGGTTGTAATAGATAATAATAATAATAATGATAATAATAATAATAATTGGTGACGAACTCCCCCAATAGTCATTGTAATATGTAATATGATATATATATTATGTATATATATATAAATATATCTATATATATAGTTATCATATTTATAGTATATATATACAGTCCAACGTAACCTAGCCACAAAAATTCCCGAGATGTATACTGGTATTGCACTAGCCCCCGATTTTTTTTTTCTTCTTTTTGCCATGCCCCCAGGTTAAGTTAGATTACTCGAGTTAAACTAGTTAATCGTAATTTGGGTGTGGGAAACACAATGAGATTGTCTTCAAGAAGATTCTATGGGTACTTTTTAAGATATGGCGTCCCGCTTTTTCAAGGAAGGGTCGGTACTCGGTTAAGATTCGGGAATACCAATCCAAGCTTAACTTAGGCCGCGAAAGTACGCAAACGTTCCGAGAGGTGGCAGCACTATACGTCTGTCGGTCTACATAAAAAAATGATGTATATTACATTCTTAAAACTTTACGGGCTGCTCTGTGAGCAAGAGCCCGTGCTGACACAAGGTCAGCTTAATCATAAACAACAACATTCTTAAAACTACTGAAAGAATTCGGTAGGTAGAGGACGACTGTGCCTGTGGCCGACGTACTGCTTTTATATGAAGCCACTCCTCTGTCTTTATTTATTGAAAGGAATGTATGCTTATGAAGATAGTGTTAGTGCTTCTAACAGTAAAACGTGAAGATAGGAATTATTTTTTGTCTCAGTGAGTATATAACGTATTTTTTGCATGAGAGATTTTATACATTAGAGATTAGTTTAACATCATGTGTATGAAATTCTCTCTCTCTTCTCTCTCTCTCTCTCTCTCTCTCATATCATCATCATCATCACATGTAGAGTTACTTCTTGGGCTTTTCTCTCGTCTCTATCCATCCTTATAGTAAGCCATCCATCCTTCTTGCTATCTCCAACTACTCGTTAAGGGGGGTCTCAGATTTGCTGTTTTGGTCCACTCTTTTTTTTTTTTTTTCCTTTACCCCCACCCCCATCCCCTCCTTTCTACGACGCATGTAAGACAATCTCATAAGCCCTCTTACATAGTTTAGCGTAAGCTTTCCTTTCGAGTAACATGCCGCCATTTCTTGCGATGTATGAGGTTAACAGATTCTTTGGTGGAGAAGCTTGCGACCGTCTTTCTTGTTCTCTCCCTCCCTCCCCTAACCCTCCCTCCCTCCCTCTTTCTTTCCTTTCCTCCGCCCTGTCTCGTGTTCAGTTTGGATTAGGTTTATGAAAATCGTTTTCTTTTGCATTGGTGGTTTTGTTTGTATTGCTCGTTTTATTTGGCGCCTTTTTGTTTTTCAATATACAGTTCTTTGAGTCCCAGTTTTAGTTAGCTTTTAATTTTGTAAATTATGGTTTTCTTTTTTTCTGTAATGGTATCATAAAAGTTCCTCTTCGTACTCTTGTGGCATAATTTATGTTTATTTAGATTTTCTTCTGCGTAAGGAAAAAATTCAGAATATTAAAAAAAGTATACACTCGGAACTTTGATACATAAAATTCAAAGTCAATTAAAATGTCCGTTGATGTCGGTGTTCTCATGTTTAAACTCGCATTCTCTCTCTCTCTCGTGACGATTACTGAAATTTCTCTCCATCTGAGTTATTAATACCATCTTTCCCCTTCCCCCTATTGGCTATTGATACTTAATCTCTCTCTCTCTCTCTCTCTCTCTCTCTCTCTCTCTCTCTCTCTCTCTCGCAGCAGTGAAAGTAAGTAGGTTTCTCTTACATTTGGAGTTCAGAAGGGCTCCGTTATGTTTAACCCTTTAATTGAAAAAAAGTATATGATTGAATAATCTTGAGGAGAAAGTCATAAGATATTGTGCCTTGGATTTACCTATCATACTGAGAGAGAGAGAGAGAGAGAGAGAGAGAGAGAGAGAGAGAGGAGAGAGAGGAGAGAGAGAGAGAGAGAGAGAAGAGAGAGCAGTTCAAACACCACAAACCCACGTAGTAAGTTTGACCTTTGCTTGATTAGCGCCCCTCATATGTAAATAGGCATAAGATTTAGTATAGGTTAAACGTGGATTTGGTTTTCTGGGTCTTTTTTAAACTCTCTCTCTCTCTCTCTCTCTCTCTCTCTCTCTCTCTCTCTCTCTCTCTCTCTCTCTCTTCATTTTTACTCTACTTTGCCTAGGGACGTTATTTTACTGTGCTGATCTCTGGTTTGTTTATAACCTGTTTTGCCACATTGTCCTCTGCCATTTTTATCACTTGCTTCGTTCACGTATTCTTATTTACATCCCTTGATTTTTCCTCATATTATCTGCTTTAGTTTAATGGTTTTGTTCCTGTTTATTTTTTAATTTTTAATACCATCTTAGTTTTGCCTCCTTATAAGTTATTTGTAACCCCGTCTCATTTGATTTCATTGGATTTTCTTGCCCTCCCGAAAATTAGTTTTTGGAATTTCTGGGAAAGGTGAGAGATCCTGTCTCTGCTTCGTTTCACCTTTGAGATTTTATTGCTGATTTTTCTTCTTCGAATTGGCTTAACCAACTCCTCCGTACAGCGTAACGTCAAAATAGTTAATTCTCTTCGGAAATCCCCCCCCCCTCCCCACCCCCCCCCACCCCCACAAAAAAAGTTATTTTCACCAGATTATAGTATATATACCTATATATATATATATTATATATATATATATATATATATATATATATTATATATATATATATATAAGTATAATGTATATTATGTATATATATGTATATATGTATATGTATATTATGTGTATAAATATAGATATATATATATATATATATATCTATATATCTATATATATATATATATATATATATATATATATATATATACTATATATATACATGGCAAGTTCACAAGTTTATTTGAGAGGGAATAACTAATAGCAGACGAATAAGAAATGCGAAATATTGCTATTAGTAGTATTGCAATGGAGAGAGAGAGAGAGAGAAATGGATATGAAATTTAATGGGGTAGGAGAATGGTTTTGCGATGGGAGATGGGTGGATGTAAAACTCCTCTTCGGGGGGGAGGGAGTTAGGAGGATGATAACATGGGGTAGGGAATGGATGAAGAGAGAGAGAGAGAGAGAGAGAGAGAGAGAGAGAGAGAGAGAACGGACCAGTTGACTAGAACCATCAGCCAGCGTAAGCGACAGATCATTTATATAATATCTTTATCCGCCATTTTACTGGGAGCGTATTACCGAAATAAGACCCCATCCACAATCCCTTGCTCCCGCCATCTTGATTGAAACAAATGAAAATCTGGAAGCGCATTATCTTCCCGTTCTGGTAGTTATGCCTTGATGGGCTTATTGCTTATTTGAGATGCTTATTTCGTGGTTCTGCTTTAATGCCTCAGGTGGAGAGGGACGCATTGGAAAAGGAGATGGTTCGGGGGGAATGGGGGGGGGAAGGGGAAGGGAAGGGGGGTAAGCTGCTGTTCGGGGGGGAGGGAGTGTTAGTAAGCAGTCCGTTGTCGTGTATGTTGTTGTTGCGTATTATTGCTGACAGTGATGCGTACCGTTTGTGTATGGGCACACACATACACACACATACATATATATATATATATATATATATATATTATATATATATATATTATATATATATTTATATATATATATATATATAGTATATATGATGCATATGTGCACATGTATGTATGCGTGGATGCACTCACATTCACGCTTGTGAAATACATCATGTTTTGTTCCTTCGTGTTGCTTAAAATCAAGCACATTCCACAGACACAAGTTCTAATCTGTTCACGATTATTGCTTCATCATAAACAACTTGCTGTTTCTCTTGGCCTCCTATTAGTCCTCCTGTGAACATTTGATTTGACTTGATAGATAGGTAAGCTAATCAGGATTGCTTATCGTCCGAATGTTCTGATTTATTTTTTATTTTATTTGATATTTGCTTTTATTCTTCCAATTTCTTTGTATTTCATCTTTTGATTTATCATTTTCAGTCATGAATTTCTCACTTCTCCAAATGTGAGGCGAAGATTGTAAGTAGGAATGATTACAGGAGTGTAAGGTAGCATTACACCCGATTGATTTGATGGACAGTGCATTGTGGTTGTCCGAAGAGAGGCGATAAGGTAGCAAGCATTACACCCGGTTGATTTGATGGACAGTGCATTGTGGTTGTCAGAATGAGAGTCGATAGGGAGCAAAAAAGCCTTTAGATGTTTTGATGAAGACATGAAAACGAAAAATATTAAACTACACGGAAAGAGATTGTATGAAAATGGAACCGTAGAACGAAATATAAGAAAACAGAAGAAAATATGGAACAGATTACTTCAGAAAAAGAGAGAGAAAAAAAAAAGGATAGAGAGTAAAACAAGAAATGAATCAGAAATATCCCCATCAACAAGTGTAATATGAAATCGAAAAGAAAGTGACTTGGCATTCCATTCAGGGATGTATTTGTAAATTGCTGCCAGAAAACCTACTTTTGAAGTTTTTTCTCCTAGAACTTTTTTTTTATTTCTTTAGTCACTCCGTCCCCTACTATTCCCCTGGTGTTTACATTTTTTCCCACTCATATTCTTATGATGTCAGCCGTATGTTACTTCCACACATTTTCTCTTGTCCTCCACTTCCCCATTTGTTTCCCCTCGTCTTGTTTAACCTTTCATTTTATTTTCTACTCCCTCTTCTTCCTACTCATTTGGCTTTTGTCAACTCTTCTTTTTTTTTCGAATAATTTTATAAGTTGTCAGGCTTCTTCTTCTACCCCACTCATTGATTTGTCTCTTGTTGTCAGCTCACTTTTTTCTTATGTTGCCAGCTCCATCTTTCCCACTCATTTCGTATCCAGTTGCCAATTCTACCTTTTCCACTCATTTCTTCTGTTGTCAGCTCTAGCTTGCCCTGTCATTTCTTCTCCTGTTGTCATCTCCCCCTCTCCACCCACTCATTTCTTCTCATGTTATTATCTCCCCTCTCCACCCACTCATTTCTTCTCCTGTTGTCAATTTCGGTGTGTTGTGGTTACCAGGTTAATTCGTCAAGGGAAGGCTGACGAGAGAGAGAGAGAGAGAGAGAGAGAGAGAGAGAGAGTCGCCCTAAGGAAAGAAACGTAAACATCAGGGAAATTAAAGAATAACAGAAGAAGATGGAGATGAGAAAGGACGAGAGGAGAGAAAGAGGAAAGATAGGGATAAGAGAAAGGGTAGGATGAGAAAGCAGGCCACGGCATGAGAATTGCATAAATGAAGAAAAGGTGGAACGAACGAAAGGGAGGAAGAAGAAAATGGGTGAGTGGAAGGAGGGAGGGAGGGAGGGAGGGAGGCAGGAAACAGGGAGGAATGGGAGAGACTGGGTAAAGAAGGGAAAGCTGGTAATCTTGATTGATGTGATGCCCTGGAAAAAATGGTGTCTCAGGAGTTAAGATGATGTAAAGAAGGATAAGGCATCTAAAACGAAACTGTCTGCTCGGGATCTCCCTGCTGCTGCTGCTGCTGTTGCTGCTCCTGCTCCTGCTGTTAATGCTGTTACTGCTGCTACTGTTACCTGGGCGCTTATATCCCTACATAGCTGGTCGACTAGTTCTTGTTGCGAAAGGTGCTACGTACATCGGTCCAGTTGACCTTTGACTGTTTTGGCTCTGAAGGCTTTGATTCGTGAGGCCCTTGAGGCTTTTAATACTGCTACTAGTACTGCTGGTGTTGTTAGTACTACTTACAGTAACTAATGCTACTACAAAGAATAGTGTTGTTATTGCTACTTATAGTAACAGATGTATTATAATCCTTCTTTTCTGACTATTTGAAAGATAGGCAACCAGATAAATTGATTCGTTAATGCGTTTTCTGATTTGGTAATGGTCCAACCGCAACCCCCGTTTCTCCGTTTTTATGCTTGTTACAGTGTCGAGGTTTGTGAAGTCGTGTTGGTGAATAATATTTTTTATATCTGTTTGTTGATGTCACGTACGTGTGTATGTGCACAAAAGGTAATATGAAATTCAGGCTTTCCAGAAAAGGCATCACTTTGGTTAATACACAATGCGAATATTGGAAGTTGCAAATTCATTCTTCGCCATTAAATTGATTATTAACTTGTCTTTTTATATTTTGAGTAATAAATATTACAATTCATATGTTAGAGACTTTCTGGCTTCTATTGTTTCGATTATTCGCTTTTCCTCTCCAGTTCATGCTCGGAAGGGCTCTCAACCCGTTTTAGGTGCAACTGTCCCTGTAAAGTTCTTTTCTTGAAATATTTTGAATAATTTGATGATTTTTTTTCCTACGAATGTCCGTAAACCTGGACTGGCGTCGATTGGCCGTTTAATCCTTTATATAAATAATCCTGGCAAAAAATAAGTGGGAGATATGCCTATGGACATCTATGTAATTATTTTATCTAAAAAAATCCAGAAACTCAGAATCGGTACATTTTCCGTTTTTCTTCATCTTGTGTGCGTACATACGTTCGTTCGTGTGTGCGCTCCAAAACTGCACACTGTAATGGTCCTCGTGTTATCGTGTACACGTACCGCAATGAAAAAAAAAAAAAGTTGTTCGCATCTGCGGCACGCGTGCCTCTAATGACATTGAATATAATGAACCTGAAGCATTTAAACCCCTTAATTGATGGCTTGGATTAGTTAAGTGTCCATACGCAACTTCATTCAACCACTGAAATCATGAAAGCATGTTGCTCTTCGTTTCTTGTGTGTTACCGAATATTTTCATTTGTCTGTTTATTTATTTAATTTTTTTACTTTCCGGTATTGGCTCTTAATTCGATTCTCCGTATAGTTGAAAATTTGCAAATTCGAACTTGTTGGTGGTTGGGTTTATTTAATCGTACTTTATACCCCTGCACGGGCTCTTGTCCAAAACCGGTCTGTGAATGTGGTAAGGTATTAGAAAGAATGAGACGCCGGACTTGGCATAAACAACCAAGACGACCCTTGCCGATACGTTTTTAGTAAATGTGACTGCTATAGTGGTAACCTTTTAAATATGGTTCCCCCGTAGTAGGGACATATATAACCCTTAAAGTAGGGACCTCAATATGGCCCCTTACTAGGGACTTGAAATAATTTCCAAAGTAGGGACCCTTTGAATATGGCCCCATAGTGGGGACATGCCATGACCCTCAAAATAACAACCTCCATGTGTCCCCTCACTTGGCACTCATAATTCCCAAAGCAAGGACCCGTTGAATATGGCTCTAACATAACAAGATCCCAAAGTAGGGGCCTTGATGTGGCTTCATACTAGGAACTTATAATTCTCAAAGTAAGGACCTCAATATGGTCTCATACTAGGGACTTATAATTCCCAAATTAGGGACCCTTTGAGTATGGCGCTATAGAGGGGACATAAGATGACCCCTGAAGTGGGATTTGTTTTTAATATGGCTCCTTACTGGGGACATAACATGACCCCCAAATTAGAATCTTAATATGGTCCTTTACTTGGGACTAATTCCCAAAGTAAGGACCCTTTGAATGTAGCTCTTTAAAGTGGTGATCATATCATGGCCCCAGTAAGGGTCCTATTGATAAAGGTCCCCACTTTGAGGGTCATGTTATGTCCCCACTGTGAGGTCATATTCAAAGGATCCTTGCTTTGGGAATTATGAGTCCCAAGTAAGGGGCCATATTGAGGTACCTACTTTGGGGTCATGGTATGTCCCCAAAGCAGAACCCCTTTTGGCCCCGTAGTGGGGACATCACAGGACCCGAAGTGGGGGCCCATTGCAGTAAAGACCCTTTGGGACCTTGTAGATACTGCCACAGCATCTGGGAACCTATTGGATGTGGTCTCCATATTGGGGACGTATTTTGGCATGGCTCCTATAGCGAACTGCTGACAGTGTGCCTTGCTCAGAGTGACGTGGATGGTACTGAAGAATTTGTCAGCGTTCTGCGGCGTCTGCGTCTTCAGTTTCTTCCTACTTAGCTGTTTAAATATATTTTTTGTCTTGTGATCCAGTTTTTCACTTTTCATTTCAACATAATAATAATAATAATAATAATAATAATAATAATAATAATAATAATAATAATAATAGAATTATTCAGTCAGAATCAGCATTCAAAAGATAGATTACAACACCGTTTTGTGAAAAGATGTTATTCAGGAAAATAACATTTTTAAACATTTAACTTTTTCGTCCACTACCTAATCTTTATCACTTTGGTATTTCGTTCGTTTTAACACCAAGAGACCCTGATAAGAAGAGGTTTTTATCAACCTAGGTGACCATGGTTTACCGATTAGACATCTACTTTTGAGCCACGATTTTCATTCCAATATCCTCTTCAGTAGTTGTGACTTATTACACGGTCATAGAGTTGTCAAGTACAAAATAAGATTTATTATTGTTATATTATTGTTGTTGTTGAAAAACGCACACATTTAGAAGGATGAAGTTGAAAAGGCTTCAGGTAAATTTTGCCGGGTTCCACGGATTTGAATGCCGGTAAGTAAAATACGAGAATATCAACGAAAAGATATCACATTCAGACAAAAGCAACCATAGAGAAATAATTCACAAATTAAGGTTATAGAATGATTACATTCGTGTCTGCTTGTCAGTTAAGGTATTCTTAGCTCACGCACTCGGGGTGTATTTATAAACTTTTTAGGAGTTAAGCTCATTCTGATGCAGTAAATAGTATAATCAGCGTAGTAAATAAATAAATGTACTTTTAATTCGGGTTTTTAAATGCCTGGTGGCATTAATCGGTGCGTTATTTTTGTCACAGACTCCAGCATGTTAACCGGTTTGAGTGAGCGCTTTTAATGAAAATTTACGCATCGCCTGAATGCCTTTTCTAGCCCTGGCCCGAAGAGGACAAGGAAAAAGATGTAAAGAATTTAAGAAAAGTGCAGTTTAACCTCCTAAAGGATGTATGGTAGTAAGAATCGGGAAGAGAATTCCACAACTTGATTTATGTTGCAAGTGTTCCTCAAGAATCACTTGCCAATGTTTTATCATAATTTTATTAGAAGTCTAATGATCAGTGATAAGGACGAAGAGCTCTATAGATCATTCCTTTTAAATGATACTTTATGATACTTTGTATTATTCTTTTTATCACGCTCATCACTTTTATTTCAGGGTTAGAAAGGTGTGTGAGTTTACAATTTGGATTGTGAAAGTAACTGTTCAAGACCGCAGGCAAAAATGAAATTATAATAATAATGATCATACTGTTAAAAAGAACGGCAGAATTAACTGTGTTGATTTTATATATTGTTTTTTCAATTTTTCTTACAATGCGCTTCTCAGGCTCAGCGATGTTTCTGAGTAACTGGCCAATATTCATATTAGGAAATTTCAAAAAATGATAGATGCTGAAGGTAATCTTTTATTTTGTTAGAGTTCTAATAAAATAAAAGATTATCTTCAGCATTTATAATTTCTTGAAAATTCCCAATATGAATACTGGCCATTTACTCAGAAACATCTCTGAGCCTGAGAAGCGAATTGTAAGAAAAATAGAAAAAACAATATATAAAATTAACTCGCTTAATGCTGCCATTCTTTTTAACAGCATTTGCCTAGAAGAGGGTCTTCTACCAAAATAATAATAATAATAATAATAATAATAATAATAATAATTGTTGCAGCAGCAGCAGCAGTGGTATATAGTAGTAATAATGACGATAACAATTCGGACTTTGTTCCCGGAAGGAACCGAGAGGTTATGCAGCCGCCGTTCTCTGACCACTAGGATTCTCTCTCTCTCTCTCTCTCTCTCTCTCTCTCTCTCTCTCTCTCTCTCTCTCTATGTCAAGTCAGTTATCGTTATGCGTTTTTATATCCCGAAGTTCGAGAATTTCTTCGATGTTTCAGCGCTTCCCTTAGGATCATCATTTTCATAACGAACTAGAGGTATTACAACTTGGTCATTATTACATTTTTATCGTTGCAGACTTTTCTTCGTCATTAATTCATTTTTAAATCGTGTATACGTACCGAAGTATTATTTTCTATCATGAATAAATGCAGGGAAAAGGCATTTTTTGTAGAAGGAATTTAACATGTGTTAGCAATCTGCATTACAGCGTCCGGTTCAGAAATCACAAAAGTTGAGAGTACTGGTGCACTTGTCTGGTTTTCTTTCTACAGTTTCTCTCTCTCTCTCTCTCTCTCTCTCTCTCTCTCTCTCTCTCTCTCTCTCTCAGATATTTAAGTTTCATCCACTCATCCATGGCATTGGAACTGTCGCTTCTATGAATAGCCATGTGAAGCTTTTGTTTTCTCTACCTTTGGGGGAGGGGGCGGCAGGTAAAGGGAAGGACTGGGGGGGAGGGGAAGGGAAGGGAGGATAGGTAAGGATTGGGGGAGAATTGTCTTTATCCCCTTCCTTTCCCCTCATGTAGCTATTAATGTATAAATCCCCTCTGCCACCCTACCCCGCCTCCCCCCCTCACAATTCTATCTGAATTCTCCCCCCACCCTGTCATCCTCCTCCCCCTCTCTGTCATCCTCCCCTCCCCCTTCTCCTGGTACTCTCATCCTCATTTTCCATATTATCAATAGGTTCCAGAAAAATTTTTACCCTGCCGTCGCATTATGAATGGAAGGGAAATTATTTCAATCTTCTGCCTTTCGGAAAACATATTAGGAAAAAAAAACAGAATATGAATATTAGACAAAAAAAATGGAATAAGAATGATCCGTTTTAGAAAAAATCGTATTGATCGGAGCTAAGTACCCCCTTAATAGCCATTAAGAAAGGAGAGAGAGAGAGAGAGAAAGGAAAAAAAGTCGGGGAAAGAAAGAAAATCCCGCCTTCTTTTGATCCATCCCCCACAAAACACGGGCTCCTTTTTTCCTCTCTGGCAGGGCATTTTTTCCCGCGTAAACTCCTCCAAAGAAGTTAATATTTACTTAATGAGTCAAAATTTCCCGCCGTTTTAATCTTCTTTGGATTGCTAAAAATTTAATTAATCTGCCTTTAATCATATCTCGACTGATTAGCAAAATTCGGAGAGGCAAGGGACACAGAGAAAGAGGAAGGGGGCGGGGGGCGACTGGTGGAGGAGGAGGAGGAGCAGTGAGAGAGAGAGAGAGAGAGAGAGAGAGAGAGAGAGAGAGCGAAAAGAAAGAACGAAGAATGGGAAGAGGGGAAAAAAAATCGAGCGCCACCTCTTCAAACTATGTTAATTTCATTTTTACTGGTCTTTGCCAAGATACTAATTAGCAATACGCCGCTTCCTTTTTTTTTCTTCTTTTAATATATCACCCAATCTGGGAGACTCCTTTCTTTTCTCTCTCTCTCTCTCTCTCTCGCTCTCTCTCTCTCTCTCTCTCTCTCTCTCTCTAGTGCGTTTTTATTTTCTTCTGTACTCCCTTTTCGCTTCCAAACGGCATGAGCTGTTTTGTCGCCCGTGAAATACTTCCTAATAAGACATCCATTGATCTTAGCAACATTTTACCGCTGACGAATGAACAATTATGAAAATTAACGCAAAAAGAGAAAAGAAAAAGAAGAGAGAGAGAGAGGAGAGAGAGAGAGAGAGAGAGAGGAGGGAAATCCACCAAGCAGGCATTAGCATTCTGAATTCGGGCGAAAACCTTTCGGAAAATCTGAGCAGTGGGGCCTCCTCCCCCCACACGAGAGTGAGAGAGAGAGAAAAAAATAACTACATTAATTATTCACAGGAAAATATGGCACTGATCACGGATTACGTTCGTGGTCTGCATCAAAGGATCAGAACTGGCCTTTGAGGGATTTCAAACGTCTATTGTGAGCGTATTTTTCCACCTGAAGAGCAGTTGTTGTCGTCTATACTTGTTTGTCGAGCCGGGAGGTGGCACGGCGGCAGTAGCTCCAACAGCGGCAGAACGGAGAGAGAGAGAGAGAGAGAAGAGAGAGAGAGAGAGAGAGAGGAGAGAGAGAGAGAGGAAAGGAAATGAGAGGAGACAGGTGAGGCAGAGGGGAAGAAAGGTGTAGGAATAATGAGGTGTAAAAGAGAGATCGAAAGAAAGGGGACATAAGAGATGAATTTCGTGGCAGACGCTGCAAATTAGGGAAATCAAAAGAATCTATTATATATAGGAGAACTTATGATTAACATTATCATCTCTAATTTGTTGTTTTTATCGTCGCCATTACTGTTATTAGTCATAAAAGAGTAAGCTTCCTTTATCTTCATGTGTCGTTGCTGAAAATGCTCACTCATTTGCTTTTTGCAAATGCTTCAGAGTGCTACCTTGTTGTCTTTTCTCTTCATGTTTTGGATCAGAAATTTTAGTCTTGCTCTTCGTATTTCGTCACCTTACATTTTATGTATGGTATGGATAGTTATTGAGATGAATTGGTAATTTGTCTATGTACGTTGGGCGGATTTTGCAATGTGCATTTACTATTTTTTGAATCGCGTAGTTCAAATGCACATAACACATGCATACTGGATGTAAATTATTATCATCATTTATGCATAAGGTAGTGCATCCACACTTATATATTATATATATATATATATATATATATATATAATATATGTATAGTATATAACATTATATATTACATTATATATGTAGTATAATTATATATGTCATTATATATATATGTGTGTGTGTGTGTGTGTGTATGTGTATGTGTGTGTAATGAGAGATATATTGGCGTGAGTGCGCGCGAGCATTTATTTTAATACTCTACAAGTTGATAAGAAGTAAGGAAGATAGATGATTAATTAGTGTCATACGTACTCTATATATATATATATATATATATATATATATATATATAGTATATATATGATAGAGAGAGAGAGAGAGAGAGAGAGAGAGAGACGAGAGAGAGTATGTGTTTGTGTGCGTGTATGGATGCTGGAGGACATTACATACATTGTCTCTCGTGAGGTGAAACATTTATTAAAACGCAAGAAACACTAACATTCACCAAGAAGCATTATTGCCAAACGCCATAACGATCCCTGACCAAGAGACTTTGCAGACGTGCACATACTTCTTACGAGATTACGGAGTTAAGACGATTAAGAAGCTGATCATTCGGATTTCATAGTCGGAATTTAACGCGAGCGCTTCTTATTGTACAGAGATGTTTTTTTTTTTTTTTTTTTTTTGTGGGGGGGGTGGGGGGGGGGGATGGGGGCCCGGGGGCGGAGCAAGGGCTGTGTGGGTAAGATAAGATCGTTTGCTATGGTTCCCTAAATAAAAGGTTCGTCATTAGATTGGTTGAAAGTCGTTTGAAAGTTTGGATGTCCGAGGTAAATGAAAGTTTTTGTCAGCCCTATAGAGAACACGCATATGGTATATGTATGTATGTATAATATTATATACATTTGTTATGCGTATACATGTATCTCTGTCTATGTATATATGTATGTGTTTGAGTGTGTATATATATATATATATATATATATATATATATATATATATATATATATATATATATGCATTATACTCTAGTACCGTCATTATTTTTTTAAAAATGATCTCATTCAGTTGAATGGTTTTAATTTTCTGTTATATTTTTTTTAATTATTCACTCGCTAAATAACCTTAATACTACGTATTATGGTGCAATTATTGCCATAAAACACTCACTAATAATAATCGAATGCAGCTTTATTTCGTCAAAGTGCACGCATTCGCCTGTTGAATATACAATGAACGAAAATATGGTACGGGGTCTTATATATTAGTCCCTTTGACCAAGGGATTAGTATTAGCCACACGTGATTTTAAATTTAATTTTACGAATTCGTTTTTATGTATAGTCGCAGAGTAAACGGTTAGGTTGATACAAGCTAATTGAGCTTTACATTAATTTTGGTATTTCTTACTAAAGATTGATTTTTTTTCTCGACGTGAGAAGTCTTTGTTAGTTGACGTCTTTCTAAACTAATTTTTTTTAAATACATATATATATATATATATATATATATATATATATATAATATATATATATATATGGTATGTATGTGTGTATGTATGTATGTATATTCATATGATATATATACACACACATTATGTATATATATATATATATATATATGATATATATATATAATATATACCCTATATATATGGTAATAATAATTATATTTTGGAAATCCAAACCTGTGACTTTATGCAATTGTTCTGCAATAATACGTTGTGGTGCGTCCCATGGCAGTTTTCTCGTGATTCTCTTTCTAAGACATTCAATCATTTGTTAAGGTTCTTACGGTGGATTTTCCTGCCCAATTATGAAATGATCTGAGTTTTATATCACGTAGGTGTTTCCAGTGTTCTGCATCGGGCAATAAAACACAGAAGAGAAATCGCATTGCTCTTTTCAAAAGTGGTTTGAACTCATTCCTACTTTTAGGCAGTGGCATTATTTTAGCGTTATTTTTTTCCCCATCTTTAAGAAGTGGGATTTTCTACCTGCTTACGTTTTCCATGATTACTATAACTTTCACTTTTTTGGGAGCTATTTTAGCGTTATTTCTTCTACCTTCAAACTGTGGGATTCTCTACCTGCTTACGTTTTCCATGATTATTATAGCCTTCATTTTTGGGGGGGCTATTTTAGCGTCATTTTTTCCGCCTTTAATCTGTGGGGTTCTCTACTGTCTGCTTACGTTTTCCATGATTACTATTGCTATAACCTTCACTTTTTAGGGGCTATTTTAGCGGTATTTTGTTTTCCATCTTTAAAATGATGTGTGGGGTTCTCTACCTCCTTACGTTTTCCATGCTTACTGTAACCTTAACTTTGTTAGGGGGCGATCCAGTCTCTTCCTTTGCTGATATATATATATATATATTTCACAATTTCCCCTCTGTGAGCTGGACTAGGAGTCACATACCATTCTTGTTCCAAAGACAGTTAGTACTAATCAGTCAATCAGTTGGCCTCCGACTGGGATAATATACCAACTGTCCCATCCTGTCGGCCTCTCAAAATAAAGATCTGTTTACATTACCTGGGGAATTCACTTCGTTGTAACACCAGATTTGTTAATGTATAGGTGTCTGGAAGGATTGTCACTTATCCTATCAAAGTGTAATCGAGTTGTCTCGCTTAATGATTTGAAAGCATATTGCTAGTACTCTCTGACTTGTAATTATTGGAAAACCGTAAGGAGGACATTTTGATCAGGGCATTCCCGGTAACAGCAATAACTAGTTAAAATAAAATGTTCAGGTGAAATATAAAAAGGTAAGTCTCGGAGGAAAGTCACATCAGGGTATTGTAAAAGGACAACTCAGTTTAGCACAAATAGATAAAGTCTTATCTCGCGATGGAAACTGATATTTGACAACTTGTTAAAGTTTCGCGGGTACCAGCTTGGAAAGTATTACTCGGAAATTTTCTTGATATTGTTGGAATAAAAACTCAAGTTACTTGTAAGTTCAAATGCACGGTAACATTTTTCAAAAATTACGTCTACAGCAAAACAAAACAAATTTAAAACGAGTAAAGTTATTAAATGCCAAATCGAGCAGTATTCCCCGTTTTTATGAAAGATAGTAGTGCAATATTTCAGTGCTGGGACGAAAATGAAATCTCTGTAGGCTTGGAAAAGGATGTATTCAGCTTGTTCTTTTCTTTAGAACTTCCCATTTTCACTATATCACCCAACTCCCCTTTCCATTCATTTTGATATTTGCTATCTTTCAGCAACCAAAAATGATCCTTCTCGTCTTTTTCCATCTCATCA
>NC_061109.1:45717315-45719815 GCF_015104395.2 Macrobrachium nipponense
TTAGTTTAGTTGATGTATATAAAAATATTTCTCAAATATTTTGAACTTTTATTTTGTTATTCTGTTGTTTTGAACTTACTGCCATAAATCACAAGTATTTAGCTTTAAAATGACTTCTAAATCAGTATTCTAGAATGTCAATTACCATTACACTGGCTGATCAAAGTGCAGATGCGGTCCGCGAGAGCGGTATACTGTGAGTGTATTAAATTAAGAGCTTGTGTATATATATATGTGTGTGTGTGTATGAGTTGTGTATATTGTATGTATATATATAGACATATATTATAATATATATATATATATATATATATAATAATATAATTATAATATACAGTATATATGTATATATACAATTTAAATATGTATATATGTATATATACAATAATATATATATATATATATATATATATATATATTATATATATATATATTATATAAACCCTGTATGTTTGTTTACAAGAACCGTTTGGAGTTTTATCTATTATTACTTTTCATTCCAGAGGCTCTCTCTCTCTCTCTCTCTCTCTCTCTCTCTCTCTCTCTCTCTCTCTCCCCACCCTTACGTACCAGCTCCCACCTCCCTCCATACTTCATAAAGCTCAAGACATCCCAAATAACATGTTAATATTTATCTTATTAAGCGTTTTAATTGATCTTTTGATGTTCGAACTTGAGAGCTAAACTGTAGAAGATCAAGAGACGAGGCTGCGGGAGGCAATTACCGATACTTAATTTGCTCTAAAGGACACAAATATTAATTAAGTTATTAGGTAGTGCGTCGGATGGTGGCGGCCGGGAGGGAAGACGGGTGGCCAACCCTTGATTGAGGGAGAGGGGCAGCTGGGGGAGTGTAGAAGGTTTATGAGAGATGGTCACATATTGAGAGAGGGGAGGATAGGGGGTGGCCATTCTTGAGTAGAGGCGGGCAGTGGAGGAGGAAGAGATGGAAGATAAGGAAGAGTGAAAACTAGTGATGATCGTATAAATATCTGAATAATAATTAAAATAAATAACAGACCTATTATTGTAAACGATAAAAATCAATGTGATGTTGATATGATGACACATAAACAATATTAAGTCAGGATAAAGTTCATTGTTATTGAATTTGCATGTTATTAATGTTTGTAATCATTGGTCGTTGCCAAAACAATAGTTATAGTTATGATAAAAATCAATAATACAAAATGACAATTTATTAATGTTAATGAATTTGTTGTTAATATGATGTTGCAAAAACAATATCAATAGCTCTCTTACAAATCACTACTTCAAAACTGACGTTTTATTAATGATTATGATCAGTTAGACGTAGATATGATGCAAAAGTATATTGATGCCACTGATAAAGATTATTACCAAAAAAAGAAAGTTTTTTATAAGATCATTGATGAGCGATCATGGTAAAGATGACCAAAATAAAGTTAAAATTGTTGGGGTTTCTGTAAATAATTTACTTCAGGGTTTTCAAATATCAGTAACTAGCGAATTTTTTTAGATTAATTATTTTGTTAATCATTTTTCCACCATCAAACACGCACAGATATGAGAATGGAAATGTGTATGTATAGAAAGATAGCTGCTATTCAAATATGGATAGGCGGACAAGGACAACGCCTGAATAATATGCCCCCCCCCCCTTTTTTTTTGTACAAGCGATTCAAACCTACTTAGCATAATAATCTACTTCATAACAAAAACTAAAGAAAAAAAAATGTTATTTAGAAGTTAAAATGTTCCCCCAAGCAATGGCAGCTATTACGGATGGAACGTGAATCTTCGTTTGGTTTTTTATTTATTTATTTATTTTTTTTATCGGAGGGTACATACTTTGTAATGGATACCATTGCTTCAGAATAAAAGACCAGGCAGACACACTTTTCAGAAATAGCAAACGATGTAATCGTCGTCTCAGTGAATAACTTTCTGTACTTTATTAAACCACCATTTTAGACAAAAGGCAAATATGTTTTAACACGAAGGTTAGAATAGAATATTTGATAATTACCATAAACTATAGCCAATATTTTGTTAGGAATAATAAAAAACTTGATCTTAAGCTCTCTCTCTCTCTCTCTCTCTCTCTCTCTCTCTCTCTCTCAATAAAAGATTTGATAATTACCTGAACCTCAGCCAAAATATTGTTAGAAAATAAAACTTGAACTAAAGCTCTCTCTCTCTCTCTCTCTCTCTCTCTCTCTCTCTCTCTCTCTCTCTCTCTCTCTCTCCTTCTGCAATCTTGATCCATCCCCATCATCAGCCCATTTAATTCCCAACCCATCTACTCATCCCCATAGGCATCCCCAGAGATACTAAGCGCGCGTAGTAATAACACAAACAGGCAAACGTCAAACCTATAAGTCTGGCGTATGAGGGGGTGGGGGGGGTGTTAGAAAAAACTGGCGGGTGGGGTGGGGAAGAGAGAGAGAGAGAGAGAGAGAGAGAAGGGAAGAAATGCGTGTTAAAATCCTTTCAGCAGCTGATAAATAATTCCTGA
>NC_061109.1:45724815-45727315 GCF_015104395.2 Macrobrachium nipponense
GTACATTGCCAAGATTATTTCTCTCATTTTTTGTTTATTTACTTTTTATTTATTTACTTATTTATTTATTTTTTTTTTTTTTTTTTTTTTGGTAATCGTTTGTACGTTGCCAAGATTATTTTTCTCATTTGTAATTTATTTATTTTATATTTTTTTATTTATTTTTTGGGGCAATCGTTTGTACGTTGCCAAGATTATTTCTCTCGTTTTTGGTTTATTTACTTTTTATTTATTTATTTATTTTTATTTTTTGGCAATCGTTTGTACGTTGCCAAGATTATTTCTCTCATTTTTTGTTTAATTATTTTTTATTTATCTTTTTATTTTTATTAATATTATTATTTATTTATTTTTTAATTATTTTATTTTTTTACAATCGTTTGTACGTTGCCAATTTATCACGGGAACTCCTCCGGCGCGTATCCATTTCGCGCCGAATCCTATTCCTCTTTTGGTTATTATTTCATTTATCCATTTTTATTTAAGGACAGATTCGCAAGGCCATAGGTAAAGGGGGAGCAGGGACTTTTCTCCCTTTGTTTTCCGGCCCCCACAATCCATCCCTTTTTGCTGGCTTTCGTTAGTTCTTCACGATAATTCCCCTTTGCTGCGCGACTTTAAGGGACAGGTAACCTTTTTCTTTTTCTTTTACCCCCCGTTTCTCTCTCTCTCTTTTTTTTCTTCTTTCTTTCTTTTTATTCCTTACCCTTTTTTCCAAAAATGCTTTCTTTTTTCTCTTTTTTTGTTTCCTCCAAAGGATTTCAAGTTATTACGTTTAGAAAAGAAGATTGAATGGGCGTATTCGTTATCGGTATTTGTGGCTATCCTTTAGGATAAATAATGTATTTCAGTAATTTCTCGTTTTCCACGTATTTCTGTTTAGTCAGGGTGTTTCTTGCTGTTAAAATCTCTCTCTCTCTCTCTCTCTCTCTCTCTCTCTCTCTCTCTCTCTCTCTCTCTCTCATACCTTTTTCTATATTTCAAATTCATTGTTTGTTTTATCTTTTCGCACATCTGCGAATTTTTTAATCTTCTCTTGTTTTTTTTCGGATTTTTAATCCATGTTGCTCACATTTTTTCAGATTCTTCTTTTATCGGATAACGTTTGTTCTTTTTTATTTAATACGTTGTGCAGCATAGCGGTTGGGCTTTAAATCTTTCTTAAAAAATCATGGCACAAAAATATTTTTGGGAGAATTGATAAGAAACGTGATTTTAGTGCGTTCGATGCGTATCTGTGCCTATCTTGGAGCGTTCTAAGTTTATTTGCGTTCTGTTCTGATATCAGAGACTGTGTTTAGGCTTTTATGTTGACTGTCATAATAGCAATGATAATATTTTGCAATGGTAATATTTTATTTTGAATCTGACGTGCTCCATTATTTCCAATATTATTCAGAACTGGAACCCTGTGCATACGGAAGAAGCCCACAGGGGCCAGTGACTCGAAATTCAAGCTTCCATAGAATATGATTTTCATTTGAGAGGAGTAACAGAGGGTAAAATGAAATACAGAAAGAGAGGAGAGATAGGTTATTTGAAAAGATATGAATTAACAAGTCATTGAATAAACAGATAAAAATTTAAGTAAATTACATAAATGCAAGAATTGCTTTAGGGCAATAGCGCATTGCATCTTTGCTTGCTTGAACTTTTTAGGTTCATATGGCTGTTCTGTCAGGTTTGGTTATTCGATGTTATACAATACTGTTTTGTATAGGGGAGGGAGGAAAGTGCCTTAGCTTTTGTTTTATTCGTCGTTATACAGATAATCTGTTTTGCTTGCATTATCCTTAGTGGCGCTTCGTTATGGTATACAGGTTTTGAATGTTATATGGGCAGTTAGTGCTACAAATTAAAAAATATATAGTAATGGTCCTTAACCATCTTATATTTTATAGCTGGTGAAGGTTAGGTAACATCCATGAAAACAGGGTTAAACCTGATTGTAAGATAATTCACATGTTATCGTACATGAAATATATAACTGGTGAATGTTAAGCCATATTATATCACATAGCTGGTTAGGGTTATACACTGTAGGACTGCGTGAAGGTGAAATTTTGTTATATCGCATGTCTGGTGATGCATATGAATTTATGTCGTACGCTGTAGTCTGTTGAAGATCTTGCTTCTTGTTAGTTCGTGTGATTACGTATCATATTTTCATTTAACTCAGAGATATTGTATTTTAGTAAAGGGTCGTTAAAGATTATATTGTTTTGCGCTTGATGGAGATTTCTTGCTTCATATCGCGTGAGGTGGAGCGTGTACCATTTGATAGGTTTTTAGGTGTTAACGCTATATTGGTTGTTACGTGGCTGGCAAATATATATAATATTGAAAAGTAAGTTAAAATTGCCGGCAATAGGGCTGTTTACGATACATGTAAATGAAGTAGTGTAAGTTGAAATTGCCGGCAATAGGGCTGTTTACGATACATGTAAATGAAGTAGTTAAGAATCTTGTAATAATGTTCTAAATAACATAAGTTTGGTAT
>NC_061109.1:45734815-45754815 GCF_015104395.2 Macrobrachium nipponense
TATTCTAGCTGTAAAGGACCTTTGTACACTCTCTATTTGTGCAATATCCTTTTGATAGTGTGGGTACCATATCATATTGCAATATTCAAGTGGACTACGAACATATGTTTTATAAAGCATAATCATGTGTTCAGCTTTTCTTGTTTTGAAGTGCCGTAACAACATTCCCATTTTTGCTTTACATTTTGCCAACAGAATGGCTATTTGATCATTGCATAACATGTTCCTATTCATCATCACACCAAGGTCTTTAACTGCTTCCTTATTTGTGATTGTCTCATTATTAGGTCCCCTATATGCATATAGCTTTCCTTCTCTGTCTCCATAATTTATTGATTCAAATTTATCAGAGTTAAATACCATCCTATTTACCTCTGCCCAATCATATACTTTGTTAAGGTCTCTTTGTAGAGCGTTCCTATCTTCATCACAAGTAATTTCTCTACTTATTCTTGTGTCATCAGCGAAACTACTCACTACCGAATCCTTAACATTACTGTCTATGTCTTCAATCATAATAACAAAACAATATTGCAGCTAGCACCGTACCTGTGGCACACCGGATATTACCTTGGTTTCATCCGATTTCTCATCGTTTGCAATAACTATCTGTTTTCTGTTGTGAAAAATTCCTTTTAACCATCTTCCTACTTTATCTACGATATTGTGTTTTCTAATTTTCTTTGCTAATATATTATGGTCTACTTTGTCAAAAGCTTTTGCAAAGTCTAGATAAACCACATCTGTTTCATTTCCGCTTTTCATATTTTTGAATATGTTCTCACGGTGGACTAACAGTTGGGTTTGTGTACTTTTTTCCGGGTACGAAACCGTGTTGTCCTATATTAAACAAATTATTATTTTTTTTTTAAATGTTTCATAATATTTTTCTTCCATTACCCTTTCATACACTATTATAATTTTGATGTTAGACTCACAGGCCTATAATTACTTGCCTCTAGTCTTGATCCACTTTTGAAAGTAGGGTTGATATATGCTAATTTGTGCTCATCATAAAAACTAAAATCTTGCCTGTATCTACACTTTGTCTTAATAATATTGCAAGTGGCTTTGCGATAGAATGAACTACTTCTTTAACAAAATAGCAGGGACTCCATCCTCCCTGCAGCAGCTCCATTTTTTTTTAATTTCATTAATTGCCTGCACAATATCAGCTTCATTAATTTCTATGTCAGCTAAATATTCACTATTTATTTTCGTCCCTTACTTCTATATCATTATCTTTCATTATCTATTCTAGGGGTGAATTCTCTCTTATATCGTTCTGCCAGTATGTTGCAAATTCCTTTTTTTTTCATTCGTTAATCTCCTTCAATTCTCAGAGGGCCTATTTCTATCTTCTTTATTCATCTTCTTCGCATATGAGTATAATAGTTTGGGGTTTTGCTTGATATTTTAATAGGGTTTTTTTTCTTCCCAAGTCCCGTTTTTCATTTTCTTTTGATTGTATAATCTTTTGTTCTGCATTTTCTATCTTACTTTTTAGTTCTATAACTTCCATGCATTTTTTCTTTTGCAAGACCTTTTTTCCACTTTCTGATTTTCTGGAACAAGATCCTTCTGTCTCTTGGTATGCATGAATGATGTTTACTTTTCTTCTTCGGTATATATTTATCCACTATTTTCTCCAATATTTTATATAATATCTCCGTATTTACCTTATGTCATCACTTACGAAAATGTTATCCCAATCTTTGTTTAATTCTTCATTAACTTTCTGACCATTTTATATTTTTTACTGTAGAAGTTGTATTTTCCATATCCTTCCCACTTTTTTTTTCATTTCTTGCTTATCTCTATTTTCACTTGCTTTGGAATGAACTGTTAATTCTATGACATTATGATCTGAAATACTCGCATTATAACTATTATTTCTTTAACATAATTCATCTCGTTCACAAATACTAGGTCTAAAGTATTTTCCTTTCTTGTTGGCAGGTGATTTATTTGTTGAATGGTTGTATTCTAGTAGCATATCTAATAGCTTTTCAAATTGCCTCTTATCTTCTGCACTACTATTACTCTCTTTTTTATATGTATAAAGTACAACCACAGTCTCCTATTCGTTTCTTTCCATTCTAACGAAAGGGAAAGTTGAAGTCACCAGATAGGAGAATAGTCCAGTCCTTGTGATTTCTACATATATCATCCAATTTTTCAATTTTTTTTCAATTACTAAGTCAAACTCTTTAGTATTAGGAGGTCTATATATTACTATGTTCATCAATTTTTCAGATTCAAATTCTACCGCTATTAGTTCACATTCTGAGTTACTATATTTATCATATATATTTTTCCTTGTTTTTGTCTTTCCCATATATTGCGGTTCCCCCTTGATTCCTATTTTTCTATCTGATCTATAAGTTTGGAACCCTTTTATTTGATCATCATTCCCAGTCTCTTGGGAATACCAGGTTTCACTTATATTCATTATATCTATTTTCTTTTCATTTTGGGTTAGTTCTTCTAAGTCACTCTATTTTTCTTTTTGAGTTACTCGTAACTAAACCCTGCGCATTCATCATCTATGATGGTTTGCGTGTTTTTTCTTCTTCTTCATTTAATATTGGTAGTAATAAGGATTTTCCCATGTCTCTTTCCTGTTCTGGTATGTTGTTCTTTTTTTCATTTCCAGAAATTCTGACATTAAAAAAACAAAAAATCCAACTTTTCCATAATATTTGATCTTACTTCATCATAATTATTCATTTTGTGTCTGAATCTACAATTTTCTCCTCGGTTTCTGCAATATCCTCTTGCATAATAAATACAGTTATTATCTCTTGAGTAGAATTTCGGAGCTGATGCTTTGAAATTTTTTGCTGACACCTCTGCATATCTCATTGGTGGTTTGCTTTTCTCTTTTACCTGATATTCTTGATTTCTCTCTTTATTGTTTCTTTCTTATTTTGGATTTTATTACTTGGTTGGTTATTTATTTGATTATGATTCATGGCTACAGGGTGCATATATTTGCATTTTTTGTCGAACTTACATCCTTTTCCTTCTTTTAGGTTTTTTACATATTTTTGGATGCAGATCTCTGCAATCATCCCCATAGCCATCTAAGTATGCACATTTACCATATATTTTCATAGTTTTGACATACCTTAGGATGTTTGTAGTAACATCTTTCTCCAAATCTGCAATTCCTCTTTTCAAAAGGTTGCAGATTTTGTCTTTCTTGTCTATTTTTTCCTCTTTCCGTCATTGTGTAGATCTGGGTAGAGCCTCTTCGGGATTTGCTTTTTCTGTTGTCATATCGTAATTTTTTATTTCTTCGTAGGTATGCTGCTTTATTGCCTCATATGTAGTATCAATGAGTATCTCTGCATCCATACTTTTATCTTGTTCTTTGTTTTCCTTATTTTTTTCTGTCATTTCATTTTTGTTTACTTCTCTTTCCCTTTTCCTTCTTCTTTTTCTTTTTCTTCTTTTCTCTTCCGTTTTCCTCTTCTTCTTTTTCTTCTTCTTCTTCCTCTTCCTCTTCTTCTTCATCCTCAACTATTTGTACATTCAATCTTGATTTAATAACATTGTCTATCCATGATAGACATGTTGAAACAAAAAATTCTTGTATCTTTTCTCAAATCTTGCATTACCTCAGCACACTGTGGATGGGTCGGAATGTTGCATGCAGCACATTTTCTGATTAGGTTTTGTGGATTGACTATGCTATACCAAACCTTACACAGTTTGCATGCTTTTGGCATTCTTTTTCCTAATGCATCAATTAGGATATTCACAAGATTCACCTTATTCATTTTCTTTGTCGGAATATGTTGGTTTATGTATATTTTCTTTATGAGTCTCTTGACCACTTGGATTTTATTTGGAACTTCTTCAATTATTTCAAGATGTTTTCATTAGATTTGTTCCAGTTTGAAGGATTATATCCTTCTAATATATCTATGAATGCTTTTGTATCTTTTTGGTTAGGACTGTTGCTGATTTCATAGATGAGAAATGCCAGTTCCCTTCCTGCTACCTCATCGTATTGCGAATCCGCCAAGCAAGCTAAATTACGCCACCTTTTCCCGCAGTTGGAACTTACTGCCATCTTGTTCTGATTTCAGTATTACACTTGTTAAACTAACTTAGAAGACGCTTTATCCTACTATTTTCACACTAATCTTATCACCGATAGTTCACGAACACTTCTAGATATTTCTCAAATTCTAGTCGTATGTTAAACTTGTGATATGTGATTTAATCTGACTTCACGCGGGTACTCTGACTTCCGTCGTTACCAAGCAAGATGGCTACTAGCGAGAGAGAGAGAGAGAGAGAGAGAGAGAGAGAGAGAGAGAGAGAGAGAGAGAATAAAAGCCGAAGTATTTATTATTCCAGCGCGTCGCGCGACGGGTAATGAGCTCGTATTTATAATGAAAAGCATTGCTTGCAAGTGTCTGGGGAGGAAGATTTGTTTATGGCCAGGGGGGATTTACCCAGATGTTATTTCTGAGCAGATGCCGGACTACGGAGGATATAGAATGTATTTGCTCTCCGAAGGCTCACTTTGATATTCTGTTCTGATATATTGGAAATTAAAAAAGGGTTTTGCTGCATTTTTTTTATTTTTTCGATTCATCCCGCTCGGTAAAGACGGGTGCTTCTGCTTGCTTGCGTTCATTTTTTTCGGATTTTTTTTTAGATGCACGTATTGTGTATTTGTATAACTTTCACGTTTATAGATACCGAAGTGTATGAACAAAGTTACAGCCACGAAGGAACTTGGTTCGTATAATCATCACGTTTAATACTTCTTCGTGATTTAAAATCAAACATAGAAGTATAGGTGTATATATATATATATATATATATATATATATATATATATATATATATATATTATATATCGTATGTATATACACATCATATAAGTGAGGCTATTTTAAGGGAAAAATTATACAGGTCGACCTACATATAAATTTAATATATATATTTATATGCATGTACATATACACACATCATATAATTGATGATATTTTAAGGGAAGAATGCTACAGGCCGACCCACAAGATAAATCATAATTAATGCCAACTGAGTATTAAAGACAGACTGCCCTTTTGACTCCTATGCTCTCTGTTTAAAAAAAAAAAAAAAAAAAAAAAAAAAAGATACACAAAGATACAGGCGCATCACAGAATGTCTGACTCGATGCTTGTGTTGATGCTTCAGTATATGCGAATTATACCAAAGCTTCGGTCTTACGAATATGGAATATTAAAACATGTAACCTAGAAGTTTGTATTATTCAAGTTGACCATTATGTTTATCATTTTTAGTAAGTCGAGCATGATTCGTTCTGTTTTGCCAGTTACACTTCCTTTCGTGAAATACACAGATAAAGAATAAATGGACTTTATAAATAAGAGATAAGGAAGTTTTAGTAGTTTCCACGCCTGTTTTTTAAATTACCCAGTTGTTGTGGCGAGAGTAATCTTGCCGGAATACGAAGATGGCAGATGTGCTCTGAATATAAACAGCGCTTTATCTATCTTCACTTTTTCTTCGAGTTATGATGGTTATGATCACAGTCTAGGTATATACCTAGACCGTGGCTATAACCATCAAAATCGTTCTAATGCCGTACCGCTACTCTCTGTTTTTAGCAAATAAATGTCCGTGGTCTCATGGCTATGCTAGTTTTGACGTATAGTTTTAACATGGAAAGAGAGTAGCGGTACGGCTTTAGAACGATTTTGATTGTTATGATCACGGTCTAGGTATACTATACCTAGACCGTGGTTAAGATAGCGTTGTTGATGCCCCATAATAGTTTACAGGGCATTTTGCAATACCCAATCAGTGAATACTCCCAATTCCTGTGAATTCATGGCGTCTTTCTCCTGCTTATGAAGTTTCCGGAACTGTCTCGTATTTTAGTTTTTGCTTTGTGTCTTAATTAACCACTCTCATTTGGGAAATTATAGGACATCGCTTTATGGTCGAGAGAGAGAGAATAATTTGGATTTTATCCTTATAGGCGAATGATATATACATATATAAATAAACAAATATTTGTATATATTAAACATATATAATTATATATGTTTAATATATCACAAATAAATTGTTATTTCATTTGTTAGCCGTTCAAGTTGGCTGTCGGGGGTGCTAGAAGGTAATTCGCCTGTCTGTTTATTGGTGCGTGTATGTATACAGTATATAGTAATATATAGTATAAAAAAGCACGTAGACTTTTACGTTCGTTACTTGTAACTAACTCACAATAAGCCCTCGTAATTTGCGCATCGTACTACACTCAAACAGAAAACGCTCGCGCGCATAAATAAGACATCTCTTGGAGTTGGTGTTTTCCAGCGCTCCGTCTTAAGATTCCAGTTGCAACGAGAGAGAGAGAGAGAGAGAGAGAGAGAGAGAGAGATTCTCGGAGATGGCGTGACCCATCTTTGCATCTCAACCGACCTACCACTCAGGCGATAATCCGGTGTCAGCCTAACACATTCCCGTAATTTGAGACTCTCGGACGCCCTTTTAGCGCTCCCTTCTTTCCTCTCCTCTCCCCACCCCTCTCCTCCACCTCCTACACCTTCTTCCGAGGATTATGGCGGGCGCGGGCGTGCATGGTGACGCCCTTTAGTCTAGCTCTTCTTGCAATTTTTTTTTCTTCATTCAGCCCTTAGTGCGTAGGGACTGGCGGTGTCCGGTTTCTTCTATTTTCTCGCTTTTATTTTATTTTATTTTTTTCATTTTATTTATTTTTTAGTGACCACATAAATTTATTGATGCAAGTAATGTATAGTTTTGATTTTGTAATTTAGCAATTTATCATTACGTCGAGTTAAATGAGAGTCATTAGCTTATATGTAAATTACGTAAATCCGATTACGCTGTCCAGTAGCATCCTTGAATTCTGAATCAATTATTTCATATATGTATATACATACAAATATATATATATATATATATATATATATATATATATATATATATATATATATATTTATAAAATTTTAAAATTTCACCCTTACCCACATATTTTTCTATTCACCTCTATTAAGGTGAATTATCGTTGACTCTATTATTACCGATTTAGGCTCCTTTCATCCTCCCCCCAGGTTTTTACAAATGAATCAATAATCAATTATTCTTGTTTCCCCTAGACTCTCCATAAGAAAATTGTCTGATTTCCCTTCTCATTATTTCCACCTCACGTGGTGTACTGTAAGCATTACTGAAGGGTCTTTGCAGCGTCCCTTCGGCCCCCAGCTGCGACCTCTTTCATTCATTTTACTGAACCTCCGTTCATATTGTATTTCTTCCATCTGGTTTTCCAACCTCTCTAACAGTTGTTTCGCAGTGCAACTGCGAGGTATTCCTCCTGTTACAGCCTTCAAATATCCTACTATCAATTTCCCTTTCAGCGCTGAATGACCTCATAGGTCTCAGCGCTTGACCGTTGACCTAAAATCTTGGTGCTTTATTATTGTATATTTTGCTATTTCCTTTATTATTTCTTTTATTATCACTTCAGAGTTGGCACTGATGCCGTGCAGTTGCATGCAGTCACAGCCTTTTACGAGGATTAGGCCTGGCGTGTATGACTCTCTCTCTCTCTCTCTCTCTCTCTCTCTCTCTCTCTCTCTCTCTCTCAAGTCTAAAATGTTCGTTTTCAGTCTCTTGTATTTTCTTGTTTGTTATTACAATACCCTTGCGTGTGCTTTGGGATTACGGTGTTCTTCGGTTAATCCAGGCGATTTTTTTTTAAATTATTTTTCTGTAGCTTATGGCTGTAAGTATGATTTTATTTAGTTATTAATTATTATTATTATTTTATCAAAAGTGATTGCTGCCTCAGCTGCATTAATTTTATACAGGTTCTTCTCTATTTTTCTAATTATTGCTTTCTCATTGTTGCTTAAACTGGTGAACAACGCACCGAAGGTTGACATATCTCAATTAGGTCAAACGATTGGATTTTATTGGTAAATATATATATATATATATATATATATATATATATATATATATATATATATATATATATATATATATATGTGTGTGTGTGTGTGTGTGTGTGTGTGTGTGTGTGTGCGCGCGCTTTATGTATATTGGACAAATGTGTTTATTTCGTGAGTTTTATTTGTTCGTTTCGTTGTATATTTGTTTGTTTAGGAGAACCAAGTGAAGCAATTACGACGAGGTAACTCCCGTGTCCCAAATCCAGTCGTAAGCATGCTAGCGATATGCAACATCATTACTAGAGATTACGATTAATTATTTTGCAACGTTTCATACACTCCGACACATTCAAGGGCCGAAGGCTCTCTCTCTCTCTCTCTCTCTCTCAGTCTCTCTCGACTCTCTCTCTCTCTCTCTCTCTCTCTCAAGTATCATCGGATTTTTTTTCTGGATGAACCACCATTTTGTGCCAAGGCTTTACTTTTCCTCATTTTTTTTTCTATCTCTATTCTAGTTTCATCATCTCAGGTTTTTTTTTCTCTCTCTCTCTCTTTCCTTTCTCCTTCTCATTTTTCGATCTTATATCCATTTCTTTTTACTGGGAAGTTCAGCGTCCATTAACCTATCCGGATTAGGGATTAATTCTTTTCAATCATGGTATGTGAATTTAAATAGCTTCATTCAAATAAATGTTAAAAAAAACTTCTCCATCTGAGCGGATCTCTCTCTCTCTCTCTCTCTCTCTCTCTCTCTCTCTCTCTCTCTCTCTCTCTCTCTCTCTCTCTCTCTCTCTCTCTCTCTGAATATTCATTTACTGGCTTCAATAGCACAGGTGACTTTCTCAAATTGGTTGACTGACTTGAAATTGATTGATTGAAAATCCCTGTTAAAAACTCGTAATGTCTCTGCAGAACAAGAAATCTTGGCGATATTTATAGATATTTTCGTAAAGCATGTTTTAGAGAATCTCTCTCTCTCTCTCTCTCTCTCTCTCTCTCTCTCTCTCTCTCTCCTTAGTATTTCGTCTTGTAGCCCCGTGAATCGGAAATGAAAGGAGCTCACTGAACCAAAATACATGTCTAAATGATGGAGTTGTCGTTAAGAAGACCATATTTTATGCGCAGTTTTTAAGATATTCAACTCACCTATGAAGGCTTATTATAAACATCGTATATTCCGTCACATTATAGTAAATGCATCGTAACATTCTATTAGATTTCGTTGTCAATCTAAGCTTTGTCAGAGCTGCAACCTATGATAGAAAACGCAGTATTAAGTACAATTTCCTTTTTTTTTTTTTTTTTTTTTTTTTTTACAATACTTCTACTGGTATCATTTGAAATCATGAAAAGGAGTTTACAGAGAGCTATAAGATAAGCCGCCATTGATTTGGTTCGTGTCCCATAGCGTTTCATGGTACGTCCTGCTGTAATACGTTTTATGCAAGATGTGGCCCACGGATAGAAATAGGGCATGGCATAATGCCGATGGATTTTTCCGTTTTATAATAGCGTCATTTTCTCGGTCACTGACGTTTTTCATTATTAATAGTTTTCCCAATTCTTGTTTCTCCTTGTTCGCTTTTGTGTCTCTCATCCCATTCTGATTCGCCATGTTTTTTCTCGCCCCACCCCCTCCCCCATTTTCTCTTTTCTTCCCTCTTTCCTCTTCAGCCTCATCTTCCTCCTTCCCTCTTCTCCTTCAAACCCCCGCCACACTCCTCCCCTACCACCCCCCCCCCCCCCGCCACCCCCCCCCCCCCCCCTTCGCCTTTCCCCTCCTCGGATATCACTCATGCAATCCTTCTAGTGGAGCATTAATCTAGCTTACCGGATTTCTCTTGGATGTTCTGAGTTGCCTAATGCTACCATGTTTAGTTCGTAAGGGCGGATGGGGCACAAGGATCATGTTAAGTCTAGGCTTTAAGCGTGCCACGTAATTATGGGGGGTTTGTCTGTCTCACCGTGAGGTTTTAGGGGGTTGGTACGATGCACTCCGGCGGGGTTAGCAGCGGCTTTGGGCCCTGGAGAGAGAGAGAGAGAGAGAAAGGGCATGGATCAGCGAGGGGTATGTAAGTGTCTAATCGTTCCGGGATGTGCCCTTGGAAGGCTTGTCTTCGGAAGGGAACAGAAATCCTATTTGACTTTGTGTGTGTGTGTTTGTGTGGGGTGGGGGGTAGGGTTTTTGCTTTTATGGGGGGTTACTTTTCGAGATATGGGGGGAATTCCGAAGATTTTGAATTCGAAATGCACGATGGGGAAGGCAAGAATACAAAATCTCTCTCTCTCTCTCTCTCTCTCTCTCTCTCTCTCTCTCCCAGAAATTTTTTTGTGTCATAAGTGATAACTACAGTTCCTTGGCTAACTGTTACTTATGGTCAAAATTTGACATCGTTATCGAATCGGGGATGTGCTAACGCTCGAATGATCTGTATTTTATATAGATTTATTTTATAATCCTCAGATTTTAACTGCAACGTGTTCCCTTTACTGGCGTATAATGCCGTCAGTGCACCTCACTTGGTGCACTGTAGTCATTACTGTACCTTCATTAGTATTCTCTTTCACCCATCTGACTTTCCAACCTCTCCTGACAATTGGTTGCTATGGCAACTGCGAGATTTTCTTATTGTTACGCTTTCCAAATCTTACTGTTAATTTCCCTTTCAACGCTGAATGACCTCGTAGGTTCCAGTGCTTGGCCTATATGACCTAAGTTCTGTATTCTTTTCTGTTCTAACTAAAACGTGTTTGAAGCTATCGAAGATCCACCACCCGATTTGAAATGGCTCAAAATCAAGCGACACTCACTTCTAGAGTGACTGAAAACTCTTTCTGTTCAGTTAGTCCTGTTTTCCATAGTCTAATATACCAGTCCACATCGCGTAAACTAGGCGCATTCTCATCTCTTACTCAAGGCACATCATGCAGAGATCACATCACATAAGCAGAACATCGCTTAAAGAATCAGCGAAGAACTTCCAAACTCAATACTTATCATTTCTTCGTCTTCTTATGGTGTCACATCCGGCTTTGCGGGATTTATTCTCTCTCTCTCTCTCTCTCTCTCTCCTCTCTCTCTCTCTCTCTCTCTCTCTCTCCCCCCTTTCGTTTTTTTTTTTTTTTTTTGAGGTCAAACCGATTTAGCGTTGACATAAGGTCATGCTTTCACTTGACTTCTCTTTTTTAACTATTTCAAAAAATATTTACCTATCTGTCTTTGTTGGTCTTTAGGATCATCGTCATGCTTTTTTAACTCTTGCTATAAACCGGAAAGCAATGCTGCAGGTTTCAGTATTCTAGAAATTTTATAAGGCTAAAGGTCATTAAAAGGTCAACCTTCCCTACTATCCGGTGGAGAGCCGGAATCAAGCAAGTGACCAGCCTTCATATATATATATATATATATACAGCAATTGAAACACCAGCAGGGAAGCGCCATCTACATATCAGTAAGGACACCAAGGCCAAAACCCGGAACAGCATTTTGTACAACTTTATTGGGACATGTTTCGAGTAGTACTATCACTCGTTATCAACCTACAAAATTAAATGAATGACATTATAGTTCTTGCAATCAAATTTACAATAATTAAAATGATGTATAAAAATTATAAGAGTACGTTAAAAGATAGCTAATACTTAAAAAAAAAATTATAATTAAAAAAAATTGCTAAATGAAACAATTGAGAGATAAAATAAAATGAAGCAGAATGCAAATTAAAGTCACAAAACGGATGGTACAAAAGAACAGTAAATATACTAAGTCGATATACAAACCAGCAGGATGCAGACTAAAAACACAAAAGTGAGGTAACAGCTACATTTCTAGCTAAGGAAGGCTTTATCTTAACAGAATATAAACTTCTAGAATGTCGAGGTCTGTAGCAAACTGGGCAGAGGTTTAAAATAGAAAAACCATCGATATGTAAAGGGTGACCAGACTCCTCGCTGTGTTCCCTAATTGCACTATAACTAGGTCTTGTAAGATAATTGCCTGTACGAATGACCTACCAAGGTGCTCAAACCATCTCATCCAAGCTGATCTGGTAGTTTTCCGACGTAAGTGGCATCACAACCATGCATTGCCATTTATAGATCAGATTGGAGCGAAGGCTTGTTGGTATAGGGTCTTTAATTTTAAAGAAATTTCCTAATTTATTTGTAAAGTAAAAAATATATTTTGATATCTAGCGAGGGTAACCAATGGACAAAATGAAATTAATTGCTTTTTTAGATCGTAACTACGAGTTCCAGTAAAAGTTAAAGGTAAATAAAATAACAGGTTTCTTTACGTTAGCAGTAGTTTCGGGTTGTTTGTTTACATACAATTTTGAAAGTTGTTTACCAATATATGTATTTACGTAATTCAACGGGATAGCCATTGTTTTTTAAGAGTGACCTTAGAAATTCCAATTCTTCGTGTAAATTCAAATAGCTAGAACAAATTTTATATGCTCTGGTAACAAGCGTAAATATTAAATTCATCTTATATTTCAAAGGTGTAGCTGATTGAAATTTAGACATAAGACCTGTGAAAGTAGGCTTTCTAAAGACTGAAGTGTGAAATTTATTATTAAGATTTTTAACTTGAATATCTAGAAAAGCAAGTGTATGATTATCTTCGACTTCAGATGTAAATTCTATATTTATATGCTTACTATTAAGGTACTTCTAAAAAAACGAGGAATCTGGTCACGACTCTTAAAAATTAAGAAAGTATCAACATACCTCCTGTACAATAAGGGCTTAAAATCTAAAGGGCAATCGTCTAACCATTTCTTCTCCATAAAACACATAAAAGCATTAGCCAGAGATGGTCCTATACTGGATCCCATACTTACACCATCAATTTGCTTATATAACAAACTGTTAAACAAAAAATAACATTCTTTGGTAGCTAGGATTAAAAGTTCCTTTAACTGAGACCTGTTGAACCCGTTGACAGTATCATTATTATTTTTAAACAGCTCGTTTAGACAGATGTCAATCGTCTCATCCAGTGGAATTTGAGTGAAAAGAGACTTCACATCAAATGATGCCATAACACAATTATCAAAATTACAGTTTCTTAGGCAGTTGATAAAATGAAAGGAGTCATTCAAGGTATACTCATTTGTAGTTAACGGCGCAAGGATGGGAACAAGAAACTTTGCGGTATTATAGTTGGCAGTTCCAATAGCTGATAGAATAGGTCTCAATGGGTAGTTTTCCTTGTGGACCTTGGGGAGCCCGTTTACAGACGGTCTTGGTTCTAGACCCGGACGCTTGAAGGCCATGAAAAACCTCTATAGAGAAACAGCCAGATTTATATAGTTTGTCTAATGTTCTATTGACTTTATCTTCTAAATGCACAATACATTTGAAAGGATCTTTCTTAATAACGTGGAACTTAGTTTGATCATTGAGGATGTCTATCATTTTATCAACATACTCTGTTCTATTCAGCAAGACTACACCATTGCCCTTATCGGGTTTTGTAACCACAATGGATGTGTCTTTAGCTAGACTTTGTAAAATATTAAACTCGTCAGTACTAAGTAAATACTTGGTCTCTGGTTTATAATTGTAAAAGGATGAAAACGCAAGGTGTTTAAGAGTTGATCTGAAATAATCATAAGAGTAGCCTTTGGGATTGTGGTATAAAATTATGTGTTTGTAAAGCCTTAAACAAACGTTCCCAATTCAAGAAGTGTGAGTCAAAACGTAACCTTTTAGACGTAAAAGCAAAATTAAGACCACGTGATAAAACCACTTTTTCTTTATCAGTTAATACACGAGAGGAATAATTAAAAATGACATTATCGGGAGACATGGACGAATCGAAATAACCTAAATTTTTCAATTTTAAGGAATGCACATGAGAAACTTTTTCAATGCTATTGGTATTGACTCTATTTATACAATTAGATAAATGAATGAAATCTAGACGAGAAACTGAATTTTTCAACACATCAGTCACTTGGTTTAGTTTAAATGCAGTATGATGCAAAAGTCGCCGCTTACCGCGAATTTCTTCTTCCAGTAGTTTCTTCTGGTACTCCCGATAATGTTGGGTTCTGTGTAAGGTTTTGTTGTATAACTTGAAGTGAAGAAATTTTGGGATGAGTCCATTCTCTCACAAGTCTCCAGAAATGCAAATCACTGCGGACTTTTCTCAACTTATAATCTGTCCCTTGTACCAACCTAAATTGTTGAAGAACTGTAGGTCCATATCTTCTTCTGACAATCACAGCAATTGAAACACCAGCAGGGAAGCGCCATCTACATATCAGTAAGGACACCAAGGCCAAAACCCGGAACAGCATTTTGTACAACTTTATTGGGACATGTTTCGAGTAGTACTATCACTCGTTATCAACCTACAAAATTAAAATGAATGACATTATAGTTCTTTCAATCAAATTTACAATAATAAAATGATATGTATAAAAATTATAAGAGTACGTTAAAAGATAGCTAATACTTAAAAAAAATTATAATTAAAAATTGGTAAATGAAACAATTGAGTAGATAAAATAAAATGAAGCAGAATGCAAATTAAAGTCACAAAGAAACCTGTTATTTATTTACGTAAAGAAACCTGTTATTTATTTACCTTTAACTTTTACTGGAACTCATAGTTACGATCTAAAAAAGCAATTAATTTCTATTTTGTCCATTGGTTACCCTCAGCTAGATATCAAACAATATATTTTTAACTTTACAAAATAAATTAGGAAATTTCTTTAAAATTAAAGACCCTATACCAACAAGCCTTCGCTCCAATCTGATCTATAAATGGCAGTGCAGTGGTTGTGATGCCACTTACGTCGGAAAAACTACCAGATCAGCTTGGATGAGATGGTTTGAGCACCTTGGTAGGTCATTTCGTACAGGCAATTATCTTACAAGACCTAGTTATAGTGCAATTAGGGAACACAGCGAGGAGTCTGGTCACTCTTTACATATCGATGATTTTTCTATTTTAACCTCTGCCCAGTTTGCTACAGACCTCGACATTCTAGAAGTTTTTTTTTATATTCTGTTAAGATAAAGCCTTCCTTAGCTAGAAATGTAGCTGTTACCTCACTTTTGTGTTTTATTTTAGTCTGCATCCTGCTGGTTTGTATATCGACTTAGTATATTACTGTTCTTGTACCATCCGTTTTGTGACTTTAATTTGCATTCTGCTTCATTTTATTTTATCTACTCAATTGTTTCATTTAGCAATTTTTAATTATAATTTTTTTTTAAGTATTAGCTATCTTTTAACGTACTCTTATAATTTTTATACATATCATTTTATTATTGTAAATTTGATTGCAAGAACTATAAATGTCATTCATTTTAATTTTAAATTTTGTAGGTTGATAACTAGTGATAGTACTACTCGAAACATGTCCCAATAAAGTTGTACAAAATGCTGTTCCGGGTTTTGGCCTTGGTGTCCTTACTGATATGTAGATGGCGCTTCCCTGCTGGTGTTTCAATTGCTGTGATTGTCAGAAGAAGATATGGACCTACAGTTCTTCAACAATTTAGGTTGGTACAAGGCACAGATTAATAAGTTGAGAAAAGTCCGCAGTGATTTGCATTTCCTGGAGACTTGTGAGAGAAATGGACTCATCCAAAATTTCTTCACTTCAAGTTATACAACAAAACCTTACACAGAACCCAACATTATCGGGAGTACCAGAAGAAACTACTGGAAGAAGAAATTCGCGGTAAGCGGCGACTTTTGCATCATACTGCATTTAAACTAAACCAAGTGACTGATGTGTTGAAAAATTCAGTTTCTCGTCTAGATTTCATTCATTTATCTAATTGTATAAATAGAGTCAATACCAATAGCATTGAAAAAGTTTCTCATGTGCATTCCTTAAAATTGAAAAATTTAGGTTATTTCGATTCGTCCATGTCTCCCGATAATGTCATTTTTAATTATTCCTCTCGTGTATTAACTGATAAAGAAAAAGTGGTTTTATCACGCGGTCTTAATTTTGCTTTTACGTCTAAAAGGTTACGTTTTGACTCACACTTCTTGAATTGGGAACGTTTGTTTAAGGCTTTACAAACACATAATTTTTATACCCAACAATCCCAAAGGCTACTCTTATGATTATTTCAGATCAACTCTTAAACACCTTGCGTTTTCATCCTTTACAATTATAAACCAGAAGACCAAGTATTTACTTAGTACTGACGAGTTTAATATTTTACAAAGTCTAGCTAAAGACACATCCATTGTGGTTACAAAACCCGATAAGGGGCAATGGTGTAGTCTTGCTGAATAGAACAGAGTATGTTGATAAAATGATAGACATCCTCAATGATCCAAACTAAGTTCCACGTTATTAAGAAAAGATCCTTTCAAATGTATTGTGCATTTAGAAGATAAAGTCAATAGAACATTAGACAAACTATATAAATCTGGCTGTTTCTCTAAAGAGGTTTTTTCATGGCCTTCAGCGTCCGGGTCTAGACCAGGACGTCTGTACGGGCTCCCCAAGGTCCACAAGGAAAACTACCCATTGAGACCTATTCTATCAGCCATTGGAACTGCCAACTATAATACCGCAAAGTTTCTTGTTTCCCATCCTTGCGCCGTTAACTACAAATGAGTATACTTGAATGACTCCTTTCATTTTATCAACTGCCTAAGAAACTGTAATTTTGATAATTGTGTTATGGCATCATTTGATGTGAAGTCTCTTTTCACTCAATTCCACTGGATGAGACGATTGACATCTGTCTAAACGAGCTGTTTAAAAATAATAATGATACTGTCAACGGGTTCAACAGGTCTCAGTTAAACCCTTCTTTGGAACTTTTAATCCTAGCTACCAAAGAATGTTATTTTTTGTTTAACAGTTTGTTATATAAGCAAATTGCTGGTGTAAGTTATGGGATCCAGTATAGGGGACCATCTCTGGCTAATGCTTTTTATGTGTTTTATGGAGAAGAAATGGTTAGACGATTGCCCTTTAGATTTTAAGCCCTTATTGTACAGGAGGTATGTTGATGATACTTTCTTAATTTTTAAGAGTCGTGACCAGATTCCTCGTTTTTTAGAGTACCCTTAATAGTAACCGCATATAAATATAGAATTTACATACTGAAGTCGAAGATAATCATACTTGTTTTCTAGATATTCAAGTTAAAAATAATAATCATTTCACACTTCAGTCTTTAGAAAGCTACTTTCACAGGGGTCTTATGTCTAAATTTCAATCAGCTACACCTTTGAAAAATATAAGATGAATTTAATATTTACGCTAGTTACTAGAGCATATAAATTTGTTCTAGCTATTTGAATTTACACGAAGAATTGGAATTTCTAAGGTCACTCTTAAAAAACAATGGCTATCCGTTTGAATTACGTAAATACATATATTGGTAAACAACTTTCAAAATTGTATGTAAACAAACAAAAACCCGAAACTACTGCTAACGTAAAGAAACCTGTTATTTATTTACCTTTAACTTTACTGGAACTCATAGTTACGATCTAAAAAAGCAATTAATTTCTATTTTGTCCATTGGTTACCCTCAGCTAGATATCAAAATATATTTTACTTTACAAAATAAATTAGGAAATTTCTTTAAAATTAAAGACCCTATACCAACAAGCCTTCGCTCCAATCTGATCTATAAATGGCAGTGCAGTGGTTGTGATGCCACTTACGTCGGAAAAACTACCAGATCAGCTTGGATGAGATGGTTTGAGCACCTGGTAGGTCATTTCGTACAGGCAATTATCTTACAAGACCTAGTTATAGTGCAATTAGGGAACACAGCGAGGAGTCTGGTCACCCTTTACATATCGATGTTTTTCTATTTTAACCTACTGCCCAGTTTGCTACGACCTCGACATTCTAGAAGTTTTATATTCTGTTAAGATAAAGCCTCCTAGCTAGAAATGTAGCTGTTACCTCACTTTTGTGTTTTAGTCTGCATCCTGCTGGTTTGTATATCGACTTAGTATATTTACTGTTCTTTTGTACCATCCGTTTTTGTGACTTTAATTTGCATTCTGCTTCATTTTATTTTATCTACTCAATTGTTTCATTTAGCAATTTTTAATTTTTAATAATTTTTTTTTAAGTATTAGCTATCTTTTAACGTACTCTTATAATTTTTTTATAACATAATCATTTTTTGTTATTTATTGTAAATTTTGAATTGCCAAGAAAACTAAATTAATGGGTTCCATTCATTTTAATTTTGTTTGGTTAAGGTTGATAAACGAGTGATAGTACTACTCGAAAACCATGTCCAACAATAAAGTTGTACAAAATGCTGTTCCGGGTTTTGGCCTTGGTGTGCTTTTACTGATATATATATATATATATATATATATATATATATATATATATATATATATATATATATATATTATACACACACACACACACACACACACACACACACACACACACACACACACACACACACAGAAGACCAAAATGGACATAGCCACCTAAATCATTTGGTCTTTTGAACTGTGTATAAATTTTTTCTCCTCTTGAGCTATGGTAAGTCTGCAGTTTTTATATGGACGTTGTAGACATTTCAATTATATTTCCATTTACATTTGATTTTAAATCAAGAGCCGATCCATTAGCTAGCAGCCTCATTCCTGTTGTAAGGCATTATGACCTATTGCCGTCTACACTAAACCAGTAAGCATTGCTGCAAGTAACGCCGGGGATTTTATAAGGTCAGTGACCTGCCAGTTAAATCTCAATGGCGAATTTTTTTTTTTTAATAATACATACGTAAAACCTGCCCAAACTGAAATGGCCGCGAAGATGATTTAGTCGTTTCAAACTCATGTAAAATAGTGTCTCTTCTTGAGGGATAATAAAGTAGCAGTCTCATTCACATTCAGTATTAACTTAGATCAAGAACCGATTCATAAGTTACTAAACACTGTAGAAATGTAGGCTGAGTGTGAATATTTGCACTGAGTGTGGAATTTATATATATATATATATATATATATATATATATATATATATCTATATATTATATACATATATATATAATGTGTGGAAATATATGTTTTTTACTATTATATAATAATATATATATATATATATATATATATATATATGTGTGTGTGTGTGTGTGTGTGTGTGTGTGTGTGTTTGTGTGTGTGTACCACCATACATAGATATACACACATATATATACACATACATACGTGTACATATATACACTCTCACACACAATTTCGAAAATGATTATTCCTTTCTCGCCTGGGATGATCACCGGTGGTCGGACGGAGTGAGCTGCTGAGCTGAGCCCGGGGCGGTGGGAGGGGGTTAGGGGGGCCCGGGTTGTTAGTGGACGGACTACTGAGGATGGGGACGAGGCGGACGCAAGCGTTACGAAAGACTTTGCAGTCGGTAGAAACCATCCTAATTAAAGCTCGCCATTCAGTAGCAACGCCAGAATAAGCCTTCATAAAGCTCCTTTATTCCAGGGTTGACTTAAGTCGGGATTGACTTACTTCCTATGAAGGATGTTTATAGGATATCGCTTTGTCTCGCCGCTGCTGCTGAGTCAGGCGTCGTTGACTCGCTCGTATTTATGTTGTGCGTGTTTCGGCAATTTGTGTCGCTGTGGATTTCATTATTATATGTCGTGTTATTGTTGGTGTTCTCAGCATCGTCATTGTTGTTATTTGGTAAAATAAATATTCATAATTAGGACAAGAGTATGACGATTTTTTAAAATTATTATTTGGTAAAGTATATTCATAAATAGGACAAGTATATATGATATTTTAAAATTATTTTGTAAAGTAAATATTGGTGATTATGCACAAGTGTATAATGATTTTTTAAAATTATTATTTGGTACAGTAAATATCCATTATTATTTGGTAAAATAAATATCCATAATTATGCACAAGTGTTAAATGATTTTCTTAAATTATTTGGTAAAGAAAATATCCAAAATTATGCAAAAGCGTATAATGAATTCATTTTAAACTGTTATTATTTGGTAAAATCTGTTATCCATAATCATGCGCAAGTGTATAATGATATTATTATAGCTACA
>NC_061109.1:45759815-45797315 GCF_015104395.2 Macrobrachium nipponense
AAGAAATTTTTTTGGAAAAATTTTTTCGTGGGCGAGTTGGCGCGCACGCGCGACTTGATACAGATTGTTAAATGTATTTTTAATGTTTTGAGGTGCTGGGAGCTTTCCTTCAGCGAATTCTTAATGCATTTTTTTTTTAAACTGGACCACACTTCCTTTCCTTCACGCATTCGTGTTTCGTTCTGTTCCATGAGTCCTTCGGCACATTCGATCAAAAAAGGGTATTGATTTCAAAAGTATTTAGGCGAAGCAGATGACTTCAGTCACTTCCGATGTTTGAAATGCCATCCCGGTCACTTCCGATGTTTGAAATGGCATCCCGGTCACTTCCGATGTTTGAAATGGCATCCCGGTCACTTCCGATGTATGAAATGGCATCCCGGTCACTTCCGATGTTTGAAATGCCATCCCGGTCACTTCCGATGTTTGAAATGGCATCCCTTCGTGGCAATGAACTCTCAACTGTGCTCTGTGAAGTTCCCTCACAGGCTGATTCGTGAAGTGCCAGCACACTTATTGGGTTATGAGGCGCTGTGCCACATACTGGCTAAGGAAGTGGTGTCACTTTATTTGCTCACTTTATGTGTGACGCTTTACCCTCGCACTTACAAATGCATTGCGTATGTTATTTGCTACAGATGAGTACTTATCATTTTAAATGTATTTGGATATGGTTGTCCTTGTAGCCGAATTCATAGTTATTATTTTTATCTCAAAATTTCCTTCGGTTTTCCAGTTAAAAGTTTTCAGTTTAATTCGTATTTTTAGGAATATCTTATTTTTTTACTCAATTTTCATATCAAAGTTTAAACTCATCTCTTCAGTTATTTCAAATGGACAGATCACAAATATCCCCAGCATGCGCTGAAGTTGTCGCAAATCTCTCTCTCTCTCTCTCTCTCTCTCTCTCTCTCTCTCTGTATTTTACTCAATTTTCACATCAAAGTTTAACCATATCTTCAGTTTTATTTCAAATGGACTAATTACAAACATGCTAAGCATGAGCTGAAGTTTTCGAATCTCTCTCTCTCTCTCTCTCTCTCTCTCTCTGTATTTTACTCGGTTTTCTTGTCAAAGTTTAACCATTTCTTCAGTTTTACTTCAAATGGACAAATCACAAACATGCCAAGCATGAGCTGGAGGTGTCGCAAATCTCTCTCTCTCTCTCTCTCTCTCCAATGTGTATGTATTTGTGTAAATGTCAGGAACAATATTTCCCGTCATAATTGTCCACATGAACAAAGCCTCCCCGGATGATTATTATATTTATGCGTTCGAGTGTATTCGTGTGACGTGTGAGTGGGCGCCCGCCTTTATGATGTGCATGGAGAAGGGGGGAGGAGGGGGGCGGAGGAGTAGGAGAAGGAGGAGGAGGAGGAGGAGGAGGAGACGCGAGAAATAAAGCTTTCCCGCAAAGATAATCCTGTGAGAGTGCTAAGCTGAGCATTAGCTTGGTGAGCATGAAGTCATCCACAAGTCGTAGGAAGAGTCGTATCAAAGCGCCGTGCGTCCCTTTCCCCCCCTCCCCCCACCCCCCTCCACCTCCATCCTTTTCATCCATCCCCTCCCCCTACCCCTACCCCTACCCCTTTTCCTTCGTCATATCCCTATCCCTTCCTGAGTTTATATCCCCTCCGTCCTCTTCCCTTCATATTTCCCCGACTCCACCCCACCACTCACCCCTCCCACAATCCTCCATCTATCACCCCCGCCCCACCCCCTTCTTTCCTTCATTTCCAATCCTCTACCCTCTTACCTTCATCCTTCCTCTCTCTCTCTCTCTCTCTCTCTCTCTCTCTCTCTCTCTCTCAGTGAAACAGGCCCAGAGAGAGAGAGAGAGAGAGAGAGAGAGAGAGAGAGTGAGAAAAGCATTAATATGTTATCATCATTTGTGTATATCGCATTCATTTCTATAGTAAAGGAATCATCACCGAACGGATTTCGCTCGCTACTTCCTCCTCCTCCTCCTCCTCCTACCCCCCTCCCCCTCCTACCCCCTTCCCAAGACTCCACTCCACCACCAACACGCAGCTCCAGTAGTATTTAGATTTATGAAGATCTATCCCCATTCAATCATTTTCTTTGCCATTTTCCTCACTTTGGAGTGACGCAATTTGTTGTCTCTTTGATATCGAGAGGAATTGATCGATTTCTTTCGCTTTTTTCTCTTCTCGATTTTTCCTTTTTTTTTCTTTTACTCTCGTTTGGGAGAGTTGTCTGTTGTTCATTTGCGTTTGTGTTTATTTCTGTTTGTTTCGGGGAAAGGTCCCCCTCCCCCCCCTTTGAAGGTACGCACTCAAAGCCAGTTGAGAACAGCGAGTTTAGTTAAGGGAAGTAAAAGTAGTGGAGGTAGATGGAGAGGTGGATGAAAGGGGGAAGGGGGTTGGTGCTGATTGTATTGGTGTGTTGTGGGGTGGGCTGACGACGACGATGGTTTCATGGGTGGGGGGGAGAGAGAGGAGGGAGAAGGAGAGAGAGAGAGAGAGAGAGAGAGGGAGGGAGAGAGGCGAACATCAAGAAAAAGATTTTAAATCGCACTTGAATTCGAGCCAGTGAATCAGTAGAAGAATGGTAATCCACATACCGTCGGACTTAATCCCAAGTATAAAGGCTACAATCCCACGTTGCGTCACGAAGCGGGATCTAATCCGCGAAACCCTACACGCTCGGCCCCCAGATGGCGGGTGCGCGAGCGTTTTCAGAAACTTCGTTCTCTCTCTCTCTCTCTCTCTCTCTCTCTCTCGTCTCTTTTTTTCGATATTTTTTTTTATCTCTTAGCATTTACAAATCTCTGCGATTTTTGCTTTCTCTTCGGAAGCATTTTTATATTTACTCTAAATACAGTAATAATTAAATTCTCTCTCTCTCTCTCTCTTCTCTCTCTCTCTCTCTCTCTCTCTCTCTCTCTCTCCTCTTTTTCTTTATCTCCTTAACATTGATATATATATATATATATATATATATATATATATATATATATATATATAATATATATATATATATATATATATATATATATATATATATATATATATACACGACTTTTCTTTATCGGAGGGGCATTTTTGCACAAAATTTCCTTTATGTCTCTCTCTCTCTCTCTCTCTCTCTCTCTCTCTCTCTCTCTACTGACTCTTTTTCTCTCCTCTTTTTCTTTATCTCTATAACATTTATATATATCTTTACGTCTCCTTTCTTTAGTAGGTGAGGGGGCATTTTTTGCAAAAATTTTCTCTCTCTCTCTCTCTCTCTCTCTCAAAGCTTTTGACCATTTTTTGGGGGGGCGGGACGGAAAGAGCGTGCCCGAGAACTACGGTTTATATCGCTGGAAACTTAATAAAAAGGCTGGATTCCGAATAGCGTTCACAATCCCGACTCTCTATCCCCCCCGGTCGGACAGCCAATCAGATTAGCGCAGCAAAATAATAAACGATTGAAACTTGATCGGTTATCACACCCATGCAGAGATTCACAGGAGGATGAAAGGATAAAGCGAGCGTGAGAGAGAGAGAGAGAGAGAGAGAGAGAGAGAGAGAGAGAGAGAGACCTAAGTCTAGATGATATTAACCGGTATATAGACTGAGGCTACAGGGAGCGAGTGTCTACATAAAAGAAACTGACATATAAACGGGGTGAGAGAGAGAGAGAGAGAGAGAGAGAGAGAGAGAGAGAGAGAGAGAGAGATTTGGACAAATAAGAGACGATAGAAATAGACTTACGGACGGACTGATAAATGAGAGTGTAAATATAGGAATATGACAGAAACGGAGAGAGAGAGAGAGAGAGAGAGAGAGAGAGAGAGAGAGTTGGACATATAAGCCATGATGGAAATAGACTTACGGGCAGGCAGATAAACGGAGAGAATAGGAAAGTGTCCATAAAGGAATCTGACGAAAACGGAGAGAAAGAGAGAGAGAGAGAAATGAAAACGGACTGTCGGAAAGACAGACAGACAGACAGACGGACAAATAGGCAGGGAAGGCAGCCGAACGGATAAGATAAAGGTAAATGACGGATAAACAGAAACGGAGGCACAAAGAGAGACAGACAGAAAGACAGACGACGAAGAGAAGCACTGTTTAGGAGACCAGAGAGAAGAAAGGAAAATTGGGGATTGATAACGTCACCATCCCGCACACCCACGTGACGTTCAGAAGTCAAATAAAAAAAATAAATAAATAAAATATGACGTTCGATGTCACGTCAAAAATGACGTAAACATTATCGGGATTCGGGAGCAGCAACCGGAAGACAAAGTATACGGAACATTACCTCACGAAGAGGAAAGGCAAGTAGCAGTTGGTATGAAAAATAGAACTGAATACAGAGAGAGAGAGAGAGAGAGAGAGAGAGAGATAGAGAGGAAAATAATTAAATATTAAGTGCTGATTTCATGTGGCGTGTGAAAAATAACTCTAAGAAATATACAAATGGTATAAAGAGAGAGAGAGAGGAAAATAATTAGAATAGTCACAAGTCTCGTATTAAGTACTCTTGTCATTCGGCGTCTGGAAAATATATATAAGAAATATACGAATGGTATAAAGAGAATAAATGAATGAAGAGAGAGAGAGAGAGAGGAGAGAGAGAGAGAGAGAGAGAGAGTATTAACTAACGAATAAACTGGCCAGTGGAAAAAAATATTTAAGAAATAATTAACCTATTTACGGTATCTTTAGGCGTGTGAAAAATATCTCAGTAAGAAACATATGAATGATATAAAAAGATGAAAACGAATTAGAGAAAGAGAGTGAGATTATTTTGAAAGAAACGGGAGAACAAAACTCGATAGAAATCAAAAGCTGAAAGAACGAAGCGAGAGAGAGAGAGAGAGAGAGAGAGAGAGAGAGAGCGAGGTAGGAAGAGAGCGTGTAGCGAACACGTAACGGATAATAGTTTTACTCCCATTTGAATTGTATGTAACATTTTTCTATTTACATTTGCAAAAGTTTTGGATTCGCTGTTTGCTTGGAAATCAGCGAAGGATTTCCGGAAGAGTCGTCGAGCATTTTAGCAGAACATTTTAAAACATTTTAGGAGCCCTGTCGAGTGCCGACTGCAACTCTATTGTTTATCGATATTTAAGGTAATAGAAAGGAAGCCTTTCTGTGTATTGACTTATATTTTGAGAAACATTTAAAATCTCATAGGCTTAATGCGATTAAGCGCTGCTGCCGGTTGTGTATATAAAACTAGACCTATGTATATATTCTTTTTTTTTGTTATTTTATTTATTTATTTCCCCTGGATGGGCTGAATATATCGCAGAAAAAATCGCCGAATAAATCTGGCTGTATTCGTCTAGCTGCTCCCGCAAACATAGTTCATAGCTTAAAGTATTATAGAGTTTTTTTTTATCTTTTTTTTTTATGCCAGCGAGCTTTTGTTTGTTATAAGAAAGATATTCGATGTTGTTTCTGTCGTTCTTTTTTTCCACCCCCTGTTTCTCTCTCTCTCTCTCTCTCTCTCTCTCTCTCTCTCTCTCTCTCTCTCTCTCTCTGTCTGTGTCGGTGTGTCTCTTATTTTGTGTATATCATCTTTCCGCCTCTTTTACCCCTTCAAGCATTTTTTGTTTACGGATGATTTTTGGGATGAGGGCAAAAGAGGGGTTTCGAATATTTTTTCATTTTTTTCCTAATTCTTTGTTAAAGGGTTTTTGTTTGTGTTTGCACATTCCGAAAGGCAAGGATAAAAACGGCATAGAGCCGAGAGGAGAATTGTCAGCCCCGGTGAGTGTGTGTTTGTGTTTGTGTGTGATGTTTGTGCATGCATGTGCATGTGTTTGTGCTCAGTTTTCTTTCCTTTTTTTTTTTTTTTTTCTCTCTCTCTCTCCGGCATACGTATATTTGCGTAAGTCAACGTAATGCGTATAGAAACTCGCCGGCGCGTCCGCCGCATCAGCCATATCTTTTCCCGTCGCCCGCGTAATTACATATGTTTTGAATTTAGATCGCCCATGAATTAAGAGCAGCTTATTGTTTCCATATGCAGATATTCTATCCACTTACCACGCCCATATGTAGATATTGGAGACTGCTCTCTGCCCAGCTCTCCATGATCTATTTATTCAGGTTTCCTGTTCGTGAATCACTTTTAATTTCGCATTTAATTTCGGAAACATCTTTTTTCATTCTTTCGTCTTTTTGGCCTGTTTTCTTGTTTTGTCGCTTCTTAAAGAAAACGGTCGTTTAGGAGAATAATTTGGTGAGGTTTCTGGCTGACCCTCAGTTGCTGGTTGGTGGTGGAGGTATACCTACTTGGTCCTTTGTTGCAGCTTTTTTCTTGGTTAATATTTTTCTATTCCATTTCATTTCCTTCTTTTAGCGCTTTATTTTTTTATTTCCATTCTCTCCATAAGTCGTTCAGACTAAATCTTTTGTTTGTGTATATAATATATATATATATATATATATATATATATATATATATATATATATATATATATATATATATATATATATATATATATATATATATATATATATATATATAAATTATATAGATGCACACAGATATAATATAGATATATATATATATATATATATATATATATATTATATATATATATATATATATATAATATATATATATATATATATATAGATGCACACAGATATATATATATATATATATATATATATATATATATATATATATATATATATAATATATATATATAGAGAGAGAGAGAGAGAGAGAGAGAGAGAGAGAGAGAGAGAGAGAGAGAGAGAGAGAGAGTGTTTTTACGTGCATGTAAATTTAGTTCTGGCGGTAAAGACCTTTGCTGTTGGGACGCTAACCTGGGACAGATAATCCATTCTCTCTCTCTCTCTCTCTCTCTCTCTCTCTCTCTCTCTCGTTGGTCAGTTTTTCCTCTATTTGTCCGTGGCTTCTGGTCGGACACCTGGCTTGTCTATGTTCACTGTTTATTCATGACTTTTGCAACGCAAAACAAACTTGGCTCAATAATAGTGTGTTCGATAACGTTGATGCTCGATAGTTAAGTTTGTATTCACCTTTAGAATCACTGCTCCTGTCTATTTGTATTCAACATTAGAATCACTGCTCCTGTCGATTTGTATTCACCTTTAGAATTACTGCTCCTGTCTATTTGTATTCAACATTAGAATCACTGCTCCTGTCTATTTGTATTCACCTTTAGAATCACTTCTCCTGTCTATTTGTATTCAAAATTAGAATCACTACTCATGTCGATTTGTATTCACCGTCAGAATCACTGCTCCTGTCTATTTGTATTCAACATTAGAATCATGGTTCCTGTCTATTTGTATTCACCCAGTAACTGTGGAAACTGCTGCCATGCAGTCTTACCTTTTAGTCAAATGTGAGTCCCCAGCCAATAACTGTGGTTGATGACAGTAAGGGCATGCGGTCGTAAAAAGCCCCTTGCCAGACAATAAACCATACCTGTTGTTGTAAGGAATATGATATGTAGAGAAGAGTTTGGCGGAGGATGATGCCTTTGATAGAAGGCAGTGAAGAAGGAGCAACAGGCAACCGACCCCTTAATGTAGGGATAACGATGGGAAAGAAGAAGAAGAAGATCAGAATCACCGCTCCTTTCGATTTGTATTTACCATTAGAATCATTGCTCCTTCTTTGGGAGTATTGTTGTCTTGGTCTAACATCAGTCGGTACCTGAATCTTCTTCTTTGCAAAACTTGCTTAGGAGCTTGGTTTTCATTTCCAGGCTCCTGTGTCCTTTTTCACTAATGCTCACAGTAATGGCTTCAATATGCTTCTTTTTCCAGAGGAATGTATTGTGGCTATGACTTGTAATATTAATAGTAATGGTAGCAAAAAAAATTTTCCAACCGTTTAGTCGCTTGTCCTGGTGTGTGAATACTTTGTTCGTTTTTCGCTGATTTTTTTAAATTTTGTGTGTGTGTTTTTTTTTTCGAAGAAATGATCGTGCTTATGATTTTTAGTGTTAATAGTAAATGATAATAGCAATATTGTTCTGGTCACAACGCTGATAGTAACTATAGTAATCTTGCTTTGGTAATAATTTTAATAGTAATAATAGTAGTACCCTAGCTCTCTTAATAACGATGATAGAAATAATAGTATATAGTAATATTGCTCCGGTAATAATTAAAATAGTAATAGCAGTAGTGATCTTGCTTTGGTAATAATTGTAATATCGATAACAGTAACAATCTTGCTCTGGTAATAATTGTATAGCAGTAACAGTAATAATCTTGCTCTGGGAATAATTAAAATAGTAATGACAGTAGTGATCTTGCTCTGGTAATATAATTGTAGTAGTGATAAGAGTAGTAATCTTGCTGTGGCAATAGCTAACATAGTAATGGCAGTAGTAATCTTGGTCTGGTAATAATTGTAATAGCTATAACAGGAGTAATCTTGCTCTGGTAATAATTAAAATAGTAATGACAGTAGTAATCTTGCTTTAGTAATAATTGTAATATTAGCAATAATAGTAGTAATCTTGCTCTGGTAATAATTAAAATAGTAATGACAGTAGTAATCTCGCTGTAACGATGATGATAGTAATGCTCTGGTAATAATTAAAATAGCAATGACAATAGTAATCTCGCTGTGGTAATGTTAATGATAGAAATAACAATAGCAAACTTTGTAAATGTCTTCCACCCATAGTCACGTATATCCTGGTGTGCCATTGAAAGGGTCGACAGACCCACTCAGCCACGGACCCACGGGACAAAACTCCCGAATTCAGTCGTTCTTTCGTTTTCCCCGGATGCACAACGCCCTCTGTTGTCTCCTCAAGTATAAAGTTATGGAAGCGGATGGCGTTTTTATCAAAGGTAAAAAAATATGCTTCGGTAAAAAAAAGGGGGTTACGTTTTCTTAAAAAACCGCGGTACTCCACGCTTCTTTGCTGTTCTGTTTTTCTGCCGCTGCGGAGTTTTTTTTTTTTTCTTTCTTTATTCAAGTATTTTATTTTTTGTCATGTCAGTCTGCAGTTTTAGAATTGAGTTATTTGGTTTTCGTGTCGACATGTTCTATCTTGGAATGTTGATGGGGAGAGATACGTTGCCCTGTATTGCGTCACTCGATAATAGTAATTAATATCAAAATCTCATAACTACATGAGACTTATATAGAGAAGCAAATCCTTTGTGATTTGTATGTCATAATATTATCTAGGAATTTTGATTTTTAAATAGTATTCTTACAAATTGATGACTTTGGCTTTATTTCCAATAATATTGATAATGATCTGCTTAGAAATACCAAGTCGAGTCTCCACCAGCTCTGATTAGCTCAGCTACTAAGTGATGCATAAACGCCCAAAATTGCAAGATATCTTACATAGCTGGTGTAAGCGGCAAGGGGGCCATAATCAGGTCGACACCGTTGAAGTAGACTAAGTGGTGGTATTTCAATTTATTAACGCTAGCTGATCTTCAGCTATTATTGCCTTTATAGATAGTTTTTAATATAATCGTCATCGTAGCTGACTCCCACATAAATACATACACACGCACACACGCATATATATATATGTACATACATATACATATACACACGATGTATGCTTGCGTATGCATGCATGCCTCCTGCAGGCTTTCTGTCTGAACAGAAGCGAGGAGATTGGCTGCAATATGGCCCTTTGATCTTTCTCTTTGTTTACTGTACGGAGGCACCTAAGATATTCAGCTTCTGCTGCTCTAATCGTTGGTCTGTTTTTACATATATTCATATATACTTGTACATTCCCGAAAGGATTGCTGAGCCAAGTCACCTTTACAGAAGTGAAGCGTTGAAAGGTCAGTGAGAAATGCATCGAGGGAAAAGGTTTCAGCCAAGTCTCCTTTACAGAAGTGAAGTGTGAATGGTGAATGAGCAATCCTTTGAGGGGAAACAGTTAAAGCTTGAGAAAAACGGAGATGCGGCAAGAAAGATTAGCTTGAGTGGATTGGTCATGTGGAAGTAATGGGAGAAGACCAGGACCGTGAAAAAGTCGTGTAATTCGGATGTTTTCGGTTGAAGGAAGGAAGTAAGAGCGTGCGTTTTGGATGTAATAGGTATTTTGCGTTGGTATATGAAGTGTCGAAGGGTGTGAAAGTTTTCTGCACTAAGGTTTCATCAGTAATTCATTGAGACAGGTGTGGCAGTAGTTGCCATTTTATTTATTTAGAAACGAATCCAAATGTAAGTATAGCTATTGGTAATATGTATGTGTGTGTTTGCATATATATATATATATATATATATATATATATATATATATATATATATATATATATACATATATATATATATAATTTTTTTTTTAACAAGTTATGGATTACTAAAATCTCGGGTGTGAAATATTTTCCATTATGTCTCTTTGCATTTATAGTTCATAATTCATAATGAACCTCAAGGCAGCTTCAGTGATGTATGTAGGTGACTGTCATTCAGAAATTTTACCGCCCTGAAATTTATTCAAAATAACGTCACTTATTTTCTTTGCACCATAAAATTATGGAGTGCATCCGAATTTCACTTAGTTTGATATTATTCTCTCTCTCTCTCTCTCTCTCTCTCTCTCTCTCGTGTGTTCTTTCATTCACTGTCAAGTTAATAAATTTCACTCATTCATTGTTTCGACTGCCCATTATTTCACACTGAAGGTCTTTGTATTATTATTTTTTTTTTTTCAGTTCATTTGTTTACTCCGAAACTCACTCATGATAACTTCACTCCTTCACATAAATAAAATATATTCATTCATTAACACACGAAACTGATTCATTATTACGCGGCAAAGGTGCTGGCAACTGGGCTTGTATTTTTTTTTTTTTTTTTTTTTGGTGTAATTTAACCGCTGGAAACTTTCATTAAGGAGAGAATTGATTTCCTCTCGACGAGAATATTATTTTTCAAACGAAACGTTTGCGTAGGGTGACGTTCTTTCTAGCTTAATGATTGACGGGAAGGGGGAGAAAAAAAACGCCATGGCGAAGATGAAGAAGCTTCGCTGTAGTCAACAACATCAGAGACATCCATCACACATCGCACGCGGAGAACCGCTGTTTGTAATTTGTGTTTTTTTCTTCTTCTTCCTCTTCTTCCTCCTCTTTTTGTTTTTTGAGGTCGTTACTAAAACCCCAGCCACCTGGTTTGTAATTTGTGTATTTTAATTTGGCTGTATTTTTTTTTTTCGTCTTTCACCACCAACGCCGCTTTTCTCCCCCCGCCCCACCCACCCACCTGAGATCGTCCCTCCCTATTTCGATGCCTTTGTTTCCCGGTTACCTGTGATTTCGCTTGACCTTATTTCCATTTATGTTCTTTTTAAATAATTTGGTTATTTTGTGTATTATTAATTTTTTTTTAACAGCCGGTGTTGTGTGCTGGGATCGCCTTGCCCCATTTCGATGCTTTTATTTTCCGGTTAACTGTGATTGCGTCAGACCTTATTTCCACTTACCTCTTTTCACATTTGAAATTGTTTTCTGGTTACCTGTAATTGCCTGTAATATTCTCAGTAATACTACCGTCTATATTTACTACTACCTCAGCAACTGTCTGGATATTACCGAATCTCTTTATCATTCATTCAAATGCTGACTAGAAACCATGAATTATTACCTCAATATAGGTATGCCTCACCTGTTAAGTATTCATGTGGCGTGGAATATGATTTACTAGTAAAGTCAGTGCAACATTTAGGTACGACATAATAGATAGCTCTTTAATTTTCTTTGACTGGAACTGCTATTCTTTTTTATATTTATCATGAAGTGGTACAAACAACGCACAGAAACCAGTTTTTCTAAGAATAGCTCAATCGCTGACGTGGTAGGTATATCGGGATACAGGTTGTCCGCGTGTAGGGTATTTCGAGGGAGAAGGAAAATGGTGCTGATTTCTGTGATAATCTCGTAAAATTTCTTAGATCAGAAAATAAACCAAAAATAAAAATGAACCTTATCATATTCATAGAATGTAAAGACGTGTAGGAGACGAATGAAGTCATTAATCATTATAAAAGAAATGTAGTCATCATTTATAAGAAAATCTCGTCAATAACCACTTTTGTTGTGACAACAGTTTACGATACTAAATATTTTGAAAAATTTATCCAACTTGATCGTTACTTTGGAACGAGAATTGCATTTCCTTTCTTTGATTTCCAGCACAACTAAGTAATAATATCATGGAAATAAGATAACACCGTTTGATTTGCTAATGGTGCTTTGAGGAATAAATTCTTAATTCTAAATAATGAGATAGAATAAATCTGAATAACTATCAAGCCTGATTATTTCCCACAGCAGGTGAAGTAGATAATTGCCATTTCTTTCAGAGAGAGAGAGAGAGAGAGAGAGAGAGAGAGAGAGAGAGAGAGAGAGAGAGAGAGAGAGATTTAGCATCAGTAATAATTATACAGATAAAGAAAATGATCGTGAGAAAACTTCTATCTGTTACGATGTTTTTATCTCTCAGCTGATAATGGATGAATCACTGGCATTTATTCTCAAGTCAGGTTTTCGGTGATGATTACAGGTAGGTTACAGATAATGCAGCATAATCTGTCTGCAGAGATTACCCTGTTTTGGCTTGAAATTAGATCTATAGATTTAGATGTATAGATATTTTATTAGAACAGAGGAAATAGAGGAAGGGAATCTTATCATCATAGATAAGGCTAATTAAACACAGGGAAACATGTAAACATTAAAAAAAAATCACAAGGCAAGAATGTTTGCATAATGATAACTCAAACCTAAAACAATAGTGGGCCGTGACACAGCCAACTACCCAGATTTTGAGAACTTCGGCTGTTAGGTGACCTCCACAAACTTGATCTGGTAAGAAAATTTGTGTCCACATTTTTAATATTACAAATTTAAAAAAATTAAATTTTGCAAGTTTAGTCATGCATGACTATGGTACCAGTGACACCAGTTTGCAGGATCGAGTAAATCAGTCGCTTGACCGTAATAGGTTTTGGACGAACGCTGATGGAAGATGACGAAACATATAGATAAAATCTACGGTCAGATAGAGCGCTGTTTCATCAACGAAAATTAAAATAAATACACTATATTGTATTAGAACTAATTTTCCTGTGCTGTTTAACATGCACATTATACATTTTTTACATTTCAATTCTAATAAATAAATTATAAATATCCTATCATAAAATTCCTGTATCTTTAACTCAAAGCGAAACACCTTTTTCAGACCTTTTTAGGCTCTTCCATAGACATTTCCTACCCTCCTAGAACAACAACAGCAGCAACAATAAAGTAGTTTGTTGGTTTACTCCCCGAGTAAGCGAAAATCAAATACGATCCAACAAAGAGCGCCATTTTTGTTTAGAAATGAGTTGTTCGACGAAGTAGATAGTTACCTTAAATGCATCGCCTCCGGAGGGAACTTATTGATCGACAAATTAATCCCAGCTGATCGCTCTGGAATTTAAGTGTTTTGGATAATCTGTTCAAATGGAACAAGTTCATCAGTGAATGATGCATCAACGAATGGGGTGAGATGTGACGTGACTTGAAGCAGTTTTGCTTGCATTGGAAAGGAAGAATAATTAAGTAATGCATGTGCGTATACTTATAAAAAATGTATCTGTATACGCGTGTATATATGTCTGTGCATATGTCTGTCTGCCTATTCATATGTATATATACATACAGAATATATAATATATGATATATATATATATATATATATATATATATATATATATGACAGGTAAAAATGTTCTGTAACAACAGAATTCCATCTAATAAAAGGAGCCCATAAAAACACCAAAATGTAGAGAGAAAACCAACGTTCTCACTTTCATATATTCACTACTTTAGCTATCACGACATTACTATCAAGATAGGTGTAGCTAGCAACCTATTTTTAAGAGCCTTACGAATTTGTTCCCCAGATTTCCTGGAAAAGAATTTGAACTAATTCGCAAGCAACTTTCGTCTTTAAGTATCCTGACCATATAATTGAGAAAAGCAATTCAAAAAGCAAACGTAATTTTCTACCGACCCCCTAAAGACAAGACCAGAGGACACACCCAACAATAAAATAAAAATTCCTCACCTGGAGACGATTAAGAGAGTAACCCACACCCTTGGGAAATCCAACCCTTTTGCATTTACCTACCCAAACACCTTAGCCAAATCCCTGATTAACGTCCAACAAAGACATCTCCCAAGGACTCTGGGGTCTATGAGATCCCATGCCAGGATTGTGACCAATCTTACATCGGATATTTCAGGTAAATCACTTCCCCAGAGATTAATACAAAACACAAAGGTCAGTTAGGTAGGACAACAGAAAGTCGGCTATTTTCAACCATATAAATGAACATAACCATAGAATAAACTGGAATTTGTCACGTGTAATTTATAAGCAGCAACTGCCGGTACAAGAGTCAAATGATGGAATCGGCCTTAATAAAAGAGAAGCAGGTAATGAACATCTCAAAAGGCTCGTGGATTTCAGATGTCGTCGACGAAGTTTTCATTCAACCAACGTTTAAGAAGATTAAAGGAAGATTATCAGCGGGGGTGACTAAATTGGCTTACTTGTGGACGGATCTCTTGGTATAAATACCACCTTTTCTGTAAACTTTTCTCATTCATAATACCTGAAGAGAGAGACAGCAGTCTCTGAAATATAGTACTTTTCTCTCTACATTTTTGGTGTTTTTATGGGCTCCTCGTTATATTATATATATATATATATATATATATTTATATATATATATATATATATATATAGTATGTATGTATGTATGTATATATATATATATATATATTATATATATATATATATTATATTTCATATTAATGTAAAAAGCATATTAATATACGTAAGGTAGTTTGCACTTGTCGATACTCACCTGTATGAAATATTATTATTATTATTATTATTTCCCCTTTTCATTTGTAAATGAGCGTTACGCTCAAACGTGATGATTTATCGAATTGTGTTTCTATCCATCCGTGTATATGCTATTAGCCATTACGTTGTAAGTGCCGCCGGATCACCTGCCTGTTCAAGTTTATCTGTTTAATTTTGCTTTCCAGTACGTACTGCCGGAGTACTTACGCTCAATTCGTTAAGAAGATTAACGTAGAAATATGAAGCTTTCTGCAAAATAAACTAGCCGAATAAAACTCGTTGGACGGAACGGATAGCAGGATAAAAAAATGCCGAGACAGACAGATTGACTGACCGATAGATGGAGAGTGTGTCAGCTTTCATTTGGTATTGATTAGTGCATTCTCTATGATAATGGCCGTTTCCTCGGCGGTGAAGTATTAGTTTTCTTCACGATTTTCAATAAGAAAAATATCGGGGTTAATGCTGTCATTTTGTAATGAAAGGAGAGATACTGTTATTTGTTTTGTTTTCACTTCGCTCGATTTCGCCAAAGAAATTTTTTCGATAAACATTATTTTTCAATTTTTCATTCATTTTCGAAACCAGATGGATCCCGACATTATAACGTGAAAAATAAGTCAGCAGCATATATCCAATATTTGTTAGGTAAAATAAAGTGATTTCCTAACAGATTCATGTTTTCAAAGCCTCCCACAGGAATACCGATGAATATTTTGTTAATGATTAGGGAAAATCACCCAGCATAATTTAATGAGTAAGTGAGGAAAATCATATTAAATGCAGCATAGATTTGAAGCCTTTTTGTTTCAATTAGCGAGTTCAGTTGCCATCTTTCTCACTTACAACCCTAAAGGCCTTGAATTAACAAGGGCCTCAAAATTCTGTATCAGTCCTTCCTTCGCTTTTCATTTTTTTATAGACTTTTCTTTCAAGGTTAATTGAAATTTACAAGTATATTTCTCAGGCAATCATCAAGAAATTTCATCATAGTGACTGAACTAGAGTGCAAGATGTCAAGTTATGAGTAGGTAAAAGATAAAAAAAAATTGTATGTATGTATATGTATATATATGCTATATGCACTTATGTATGTGCTTGCGTGCGCAGAACAAACAGGAACCCATAATGTATATAAGTGCAAGGTATCACAATGAAAGATTGGAACAAAATGTGTGATCCTAACTGTACTGTCTATTGAAACATCCTCAGAAGGACTTGTATATGTAATAACAGAATGAGACCTAGAATAAAGTGGATTTAATAATGGACGCAAAAGATATAATACTTAGGTAAAGATATATAAAATTAAAAATGTTACCGAGTCAAAACTTACTTAGATTGCTAGTGCAATATAAACTTGTTTTTCTTTAAAGCGGAGCAAAGCATATCGAATGTTTTTATGTGATTTTTCCTCTGGATAAAAAGGACATTTGCATCATAAGTTCCGCCAATACCGGAGAGCTTAGGGAGTAGTAATGGTATGAAAGTGCGTAAATGATAAGTGTTTGTTTTTATTTCTTATACAGTAAAATTTATAAGGTGCTCAGAAGATATAATGGAACTCAGTTATATTTTCAGACGTCTGATGTATATTTTTTTATATATATATATAGATATATAATTTATATATATATATATATATAATATATATCTATATATATATACTATGTCACATTGACTTCTTAACCTCTCTCTTTCTTAATACTTGGGAATACGAATTTCACCGGAAGCCTTAAGAAACGAAAGGAACGAAAGGCGAAATCATTATTTCCCTTCCTGTAATTTTTGAACCCAATCTGCTGTGTGACGTAGTGATCCCCCACCACGCCATAGTTGTAAGCCTACAGTTTTCGCATAAAATATATTCTTAAAAACTGTCAAAATCAACTTCATTTAGCACTTTTTAATTAGAGTAAGATATGCAGGGAGATGTGTTTAATGTGTTAGGAGCAAGTGTTGAGTTGCATATAATGAATGCATTTGTTGTAGGAGCCCGGTTTGTCTTTTGTGTCAGTGATAATCTGCAAGTATTATTTTCCTTATTTACTTAAGACATTTGTGAAGGATATAACTCAACATTCATGACGTGCGAAAACACTTCCGCGTTTTTTTTGTCAATAGATAACCTCGTGAGACTGATATTCCTGACTTCCAGAGAAGTTTTTACTTCAAAGCCAAAATGTTGACAAACAACCGGGTAAACAAGTTCCAGGAATCCAACACACCGCTAATTGTCAAAGAAAGGCTAATTTATCCATAAAATTGTTTCATGAAAGTCTGGTCGTTTAAAAACTTAACCTTATCGACGAGCCCCTAAAGTCCCACTCAACCGAAGGAATTTCGTGGAAAGCAAAGAGCTTTTTATTTCGATGAAATACAAAGTCTGCCTCTCTTACATATTCATACGGCTTAGCAAAACCAGAAAATAACCCTGTGAGGCCTGCAATCAGTCTTGTGGGCTCTGTCACGGCGAGCCATTGTGAAGACATCCGCTTTTCCAATAGGTCAATTCGGTGAGTGATGCCGTCAAAATTGACTGAATGGGAACCTATTTTTTATTCATTTATTTATTTATCTTTTATTCATTTTTATTATACTATGTTACTAGAGGTGTTAAGAATCAGCCTCTCGTTAAATGACTGAAGTCCTTAAAGAATTAACTGAATACTTGAGTTAAAACTGTGCTCTTTATATTCATGTTTATGTTTGATGCAGAAGTTTATTGACAAACGTTGGCCCAGCGATAGCTACTCCATCCCCAGCCTTTGTCTCAAACGCGTGAAATACCATGGTTTTCTTAAGAATAAACGTCCTATTTCCCTGGAACCATTAACATGTGTTGTTATGGTTGGTTGCACATATCTCAGGTTTTTTTTTTTTTTTTTTTTCTTTAGACACCTGTTTTTTCAGGAATTCCACCTTTGTGGTTCAGATTTTTTTTTTTTTTTTATTGCGCAAGTAAACCCTTGCCTTAAAGTCTGGTTAGGTCAAAGTCTGTTGTTTTCAATATATTCTCTTTCCTAAATAAAAAAAATTGCAGCTAATGTTAAGCTTTACCCATTATTATCATTCGGTTTCTTTTCGTTGTAAATGAAGTTTGACAATCTCCCAAAACCGGGGAAAACAATTGTCTGTGATTTTTTTAATTGGGAACGAAGAAAATGGTTATTGTCTCTTTTTAACATGGTCCCTTTTTAAAAGTATTTACAATGGCATCATACGTATACAGCATGGAAATAATATTCTCCTTATATTAAATTATTTTTTTTCGAAATGCTATTCACTGAGGTTGGTATTATACGCTAAATAATTGCTTGTTAAATTTATGGCGTAGATATTCCCGTAGAAGCGACCAAAGGGCCAATTCGTGGTTATTCCGTTAAATGAAAATTCGTCCGCAATGATTTTATCGTTGTGCGATATTAGATCAAAGTTTCCTTCAACTCTGACCCCACAAGGGGGTTAGTGCCGTCAGTGCACCTCACGCTGTGCACTGTACGTAGGCATTACTTAAGGTTCTTTGCAGCGTCCCTTCGGCCCATAGCTGCAACCACTTTCATTCCATTTACTGTACTTCCGTTCATATTCTTTCTTCGGTCTTACTTTCCACCCTCCTCTTTCCTCCTGTTACACCTTTATAACCTTTGTATTCTAAGTTTCTCTTTGAACTCTGAATGCCTCTGAGGTCCCAGCGCTTGGCCTTCGGCCTAAAATTAGTATTCTGTTCTGCTGTATTATTCCATTCCATTCCTTCAACCTAGGAATTGGCATTATCGGTAAATACACTGACTTCTTCGCTTCAAACACTGCCATTCACAACATGGCCAGAGAAGAGATGAAAGATGTAACTCAGGAATATTAACGTTAATTCGGGTTAGTTAAATCCTTAGGTTACCTGCAGCTCTGTGCTGTTAACCTTTGTCCAGCTCATAGTATGAAAAGGAATTTATTTCTTTGCTGTTCATAGTGTTCTTCTACATTCATTATAAACCTACACGCAGAATGTGTGTAATATATATATATATATATATATATATATATATATATATATGTATATATATATATATATATATATATATATATATATATATATATATATATAATATATATATATATATATATATACTATACACACCGTTCTAAGATATGGCGTTACTTGTAACTCGAACAATAGAAGACTGTTGTAGGAGGAAGTACGTCTCAGGTGGTCCTTAAAATACATTTATTGCAGTGGTCGTTGCAATAAATGTATTTTAAGAACCACCTAAGACGTACTTCCTCCTACAACAGTCTTTCTCTCTCTCTCTCTCTCTCTCTCTCTCTCTCTCTCTCTTCTCTCTCTATATATATATATATATATATATTATACTATATATATATATGTATATATATATATATATATATATATATATATATATATATATATATATATATATATATATATATGTACACTATGTGTATCCTTAGATGGTATAAACATTGAAGATATATGTCTAATGACTGCTTCCTGAATCGTTACCGTAAACATTCCTTTTAAGCTAGATTAACACTAAAATCCACATTATTTAGAACTAGTATCACTGTATTTTGCTCTCATTTACTCTTACGCCAATCATGACAAACTTTCCCCTTTACAGCAGCCCTTGGAAAGTGCGCTGTGCCAGGGACATTAAGGACAGGCTGTTAAGGCTCCTTCTGCAGCAGTCCCACCATCTCCTGGTCTCCGCTGGATGTCCCTTAGACGAAGTAAGTACCCCTGGCTCGGTTTTTTGTTTCGCCATCCACCCCCCCACACCCCCATAAGTCAGTGACTTCATGCTGTACTGCAGGCTGTATTTAAGGTTTTTCCCAACGTCCTCCCGACCCCTAGCTGCAACCCCTTTCATTCCTTTTACTGTACCTCCGTTCATACTCTCTTTCATCTTACTCTCCAACCTCTTATAACTAATGATTTATAGTGCAGCTGCTATGAGGTTTTCCTCCTGTTTCACCTTTCTAACCTTTTCTCTGTCGGTTTCCGTTTCAGGGATGAATGACCTCATAGGTCCCAGCTCATAGCATTTGGCCTAAGTTCTTTATTGTATTAAATATTCCATTTTCGTCCATTTTCGTCCAGGGTGGTGTTCTCCCATCTGTGGATTAATATGTCTAGATAATTTCGTCCAATGCATGAAGGACGAATTTATGATACTGTAGTTATATTTGTTTATTTACTTACAAAGGACACAATCCTTCCATGTTTTAATAAGTCATTATCCGTGCAATGCCTTATTTTTTTTTATCAATATATGATTCCTTTAAATAATATAGATAGTAGGGCATTATTTCACCATTTCAGATATTGTGTCCCATCTAATGTCATTCATTATAGAAGTGGATATTAATTTGTTGTCTTAACAGTAAGATCCCAACCCACTAGATAACACACACCCGCAGAAATTTGATACGTTGGGTCATGATATTTCACCTGTTCGACCTCCTTGTTCCTTAGCATTATCTGTTTATCCTGCTTGGTGACTTTAAGCACTTGTGTATTTTCATTTTAACCTTTTTGTTATATCGCTGTATTTCAGATAGTCTTCTAGGATATGACATTCGTGGAAATGTCTTTTAGATTGCTGTATGTTTTTTGTTTTTTCTTGAGAACGTTTCGTAACTAATTCGTTGAAATTCTTGGTTTGATCACATATTTATTCATTTATTTATTTATGTTTGTATTTATTTATTTATTTACTGGCCGATGTTAAGTATCAGCAGACCCCATCGTCGAAACTAATCGTGATTGGTGGAGGCTCAAGCTGTACAGCTGTACACCCCAGGGGTTGTGAGTCAAATGCATCGACCAATCAGAGGCAGCAAGTTATAGGCCTCAGTGCCATCGGCTGCCGATTTTTATCGTCAGTTCCAAAAGAACGTACTGTCGTATTTATGGCAGTTTCCTCTCTAAGAAGGCTTTCAAGATACCATTCAAACCAGTAATTACGTAAAAGGTGTTTAAATAGGATCCACCAAGAACAGACTAGTATTTATGGCGGTTCCTCGCTAGGAAGGTTTTTAAGATACATTTCATATAAGTAATTACATAAAAGATGTTTAAATAGGATCCAACATCCGGCTTATGATTCGTTGAGCGGAATGGCTTAAGTAAGTACAAACCCCTTTTGGGATGGGGCTGCCGGCCTTGGGTCTTATTTTTTATTTTTTTTTATCTTGATTGCAACTTGCCACAAATCTTCAATCGATAGCTAATTCACCGTCAGGATTAACGGAGACACGATAAGTTTTATTACCGTAATGCTGTGGAATTCTGCTGCTCAAGGTATCTCATATATACATATATATATCACATATATATATATATTATTATATATCTTAATATATAAATTAATATAACATATATATATATATATAAAATATAATATATATATAATATATAATACATACATATATATATAATTAATCTATTATATAATATTATATATAATTATTAAATATATTATAGATACCATATATATAAATAATAAATATAATATTATACATATATATACCATACATATATATAGTTACCTAAGTGTTTTATCTTACCATCATTCATTTATCGTCGTCTGTCTCCCGCGTTTCATAATGGATTCTCATTTTCTTCAGTGATAGCACTCCATTCGAGAGAAAGTTGTTGAGAAGAAAATGATACAAAATAGGAAATTCAAGGTCAAACCAAAGAAATGTCACAGGTGAACTGTACTAAATAATCATTTGCCATGAATGTTTTTAATGCGATGAAAATATCTTTTCTCTGGTAAATCTACTTTCAGCTTTAGAAGCAGTCTTTCTATGAATGTTTAAGGTGAAACATTCGAGAAAATGTTTTAACAAATCACATTCGGCACTCTAAAGTACACTGTCCGTACGGCGTGCACACACATTGTATATATATATATATATTATATATATATATATATTATATATATATTACATACATATTGTATATTATATTTTTTATATATTTATATACACATATATATTATATATACAATTTATTATTTTTGTTCTTTAGAAGGGCCGAATGGATTTTTTTAATATATTTCCTCGAATGTTTTTCTTTAAACATTCAGAAAATGACAGCTTTTTAATGCCGAAAGTAGATTTACCAAAGAAAAGATTTTTTTCTCGTTTTACAAACATTTATGGCAAATGATGATTTAGTGCAGTTCACCTGTAACATTTCTTTGGTTGACCTTGAATTTTCTATTTTGTATCATTTTTTTTTAAATACTTGAATTCATACAAGAGAATGAAAATCCATAATGAAAAGCAAGAGACCGAATGAATAAGATAAGGTAAGATAAGAGACTCATTATTATTATTATTCAAATGATAAACCCTATTCATATCGAATAAGCCCATAGAGAGGCCAATCACTTGACGTTCAAGCTTCCAAAGAATATGGTATTCATTCAAAAAGAGTTACAAGGTAAAAGAAAATACAGTCAGAGAGGATCAGTCCTTAGAAAAATAGATAAAATTTCAAGTATATAAATAAATAAAAATTTAAGAATTGTTAAAATACAATGAAAATTGAATTAGGAAAGTAACGCGTTGCATCTGCTTGAATTTTTCAAGTATTTTTCGTCTGTACAAAGAACGTTCGATTTAAACTTGGGGAAAATAAAATAAATGGTAATAACCTTCTTTCTAGTTATGTGACGGAGTCATCCACACTACAAAGTTTATCGGAACAACATATTATGTAGTACTGTAGGAAAGGGCTCAGAAAACTCTATGGGTCGCATCCACATAAATTGACTCGTTCGCTTCTCGAAACTGCATTTGCCGCTTCCGCTGGAATGTCCGTCTGTCTGTCTTTTGAACAAGAAGCCAACTAAAACTCTAAGAACCATAAGAAATCGCAGTTTGAGCCCCTGGGATCGGGGGTGGGGGTGGGGGTTGCCACCCACCCCCTTCAGAGAGAGACCCACTTAGCGGTGTGCTACGTAATCCAGAATTTATAGACTCGCTGCAGCCTCCCCCATTAGTGGATAAATCGCCCCAAATCCAAACTTTATCGCTAGCCGCCGAGCTTATCTTAACACAGCTGCGCGCCAAAATGTTATGGCACCCTCGCTGGAATTTCCTCTAATTCTTGTATATTTTCTCTCCTCTCTGTCTTTTATTACTTTTTGGGTCCCCCCTTTCTCGCTCTCTTTTATCTTGCTTAATAATAAAAGTTTATCTTGAGCCGCTATCTAATTACTAAAGGCAGTGTGCTGTGTTTTTAAGAGTTCGTTTGAGGTGATTGGTTCTCGTGAATTTCTTTATCGTTTTCATTTTGGGTGATTTTGTCTGATATTAACTCGTTGTCCCAGTCTTTGTTTTTGTGGTTTCTTTCCGTTATTGTGTAGAATTAGTATAAAACTTTCAATTCTACGATGAATGGGTTGGAAAAAACTTAAATGTAATTTTTTTAACGCTGATAATGTAAGAGGTCATAAAATACAACACTTCAACATTCATCTCTTCATTACGATACAACATAAATACCATTTAGTAGGCAGAAGCTCCAATCATTCTATTTGCAATATACATTATATGTATATATATATATATATATATATTATATATATAGAATATATATATATATTATATATTATTCCGTACGAATCTCTTTGCTTCCTCAATCCATCTCTCGGAGCGCCGTTTAGAAAAGCCATAAACAGTTAGTTGGGTTAAGGTCAGTATTATACAGCTAAACCCACGTAATGGCACATGAAAAGCGGGGAGCCCCCGATCCACCGCCCGTGGACCTCCGCTTTTCCCGAAAATTTTGACTCGAGTCTCAGAAAAGTTTTGGCGCTCAGCGGACGGTATTAACCCCCCACCCCCACCCAACACTCCCCTGCATCCCCTTACATACACTCCCCCACCCCTTCCCCAGCGGGCATCCCTGATTGGGGGACGCCACCTCTCTCGAATAGCGAGACCGTTTCTTGGGTTCCTGGGCAGTAGAAGAGTTGTCTTTCCGTGTTTCAGGGAGAGGGGGGAGGGGGAGGAGGATGAAGGAGAGGAGGGGGAGGAGGACGAGAAAGAGGGGAGAGCGAGCGAGAGTGTGTAGGAGGAAGAGGGGGAGGAGGGGAGAGAAGGAGTAGTATTGAGCGAAATCTAAACGGTTTGGCGACCATACTTTTTGGTAACCACTTATCCTTATCTGACCACCGCCAGAAAAAGCGAGTTGAGAGAAATTTGGCATTCTGTCGGGAAGGGGGTGCGGGGAGGTGGAGGGGGAGACGGCACCACCGACCGATGTGTTGGGGGAGGGATAGTGGAAAACTTGAAATATGTGAGGCAATATGCATATCTTGGTGGACAAGGCACCATATCATGTCATAACTCGCCGGCCAGTCAAACGATAACACGTGATATATCGTTATTCCGACACTTGGTCCTGATTGGCTCCTAGCGGGCACGTGACTGCAGCTGATTGGCTGTTTAGAGCTCGTAAAGAAGAAGCGGGGGGACTGTTCTCGCCCCCTTTTTTTGCTTTTATTGTTTGGGATCTGTGCTTTTGGAGTAAAACCCTTCCCATGGGAGTAAATCTTCCCCATGATGAATCTTCCTGTGAACAGCTGAAATTCAGGTTACTTAGAAGTGGTGTCATTTCCCGTCGAGGGAAACGAAGAATCCCGCGCGCGTATTTTGGCGGGCTTTTACGGACTCCTCAAGATGAAGGCGGGAAGCCTTTTCCTCAGCATTCATCTCCTCGAGCGTAGATATGCCGATCGTCTAAGGGAAGACGTATGTACACCAAGGTCCTATGTTCTCCGAGAGACCACCGGATTTTGAATGGAGCTTGTAAGTAAGTAAGTGTTCCATTCACAATGCTCCCGCGTGCCCTTCTTGCCCCGGGCCGCAGAATTTCTTATCTCCTCGATGCGCTTTGTTTGAACTGGCAAGGTTATAGGCACCGGCCCTTTCTGGAGGGATGAGAAAGTGAGGAGGGAAATGGGGACCGCGAATAATGAGGATATTTGGGGAAGAAATATTCGAAGCATTTTCCGTATCACTTACTTTTTTCCTTCATCCTCTTCTTTCTTTAATGGGTAGCGAAATACGGTCCCTTCATCCCGTGGTGTAAACTTGTGATTCAGGTCACAATTGAGGCAACAAATATTGAATTGTTATTAATACATATTTTATTTTTTGCGGAGTTAATCTGAAATACTTATTATGAATGCAATATTAAGTTATTTTTATTATCATTAAAGTTTCGGTAAAAATGGGAATTATTATTATAATTATTATTATTTTACGCAGTTAATCATAAATACATAATTATGAAGTGAATACTTGTCAAGTCATTTATGACGGGAATTATACTATTAAGATATTTTTATATCTAAAGTTTCGGTAAAAAAATGGGAATTATTATTATTTCATTTTATTATTATTTTTTTTTGCGCAGTTAATCAGAAATACATAATTATGAAGCTAATTTTTGTCAAGTCACTAATGACATGAATTATACGATAAAGACTTTTATGATCTCTAAAGTATCGGTAAAAAGAAGTTAAGTATATCTTAGTTTTACTAGACCACTGAACTGATTAACAGCTCTCCTAGGCCTGGCCCGAAGGATTAGTTATTTTTACGTGGCTAGGAACCAATTGGTTACCTAGCAGCGAGACCTACAGCTTATTGAGGGATCCGAACCACATTATATCGAGAAATGAATTTCTATCGCCAGAGATAAATTCCTCTGGTTCCGCGTTGGCCGAGCGCGAAATATACTCGTCCAACGAGGAACTAGTATCGGTAAAAATATGGGAAATATTATTATATTTTTTGCTCAGTTAATCTGAAAGACTTAAGATGAACCGAATATCTGCCAAGTCACCGACGACATGAATGATACGATTAAGATATTTATGTGATCTATAGAGTTTGAGAATCATTTTTGGGCTCGAATTTCGTTACTAAATCCGAATTCCAAGACCTGGACAGACTTCCAACGCCCATTGCAGTGAAGAGCGCGTTACCCCGGGGGGGAGCGAGGCTGAATAGCCGGCGATCAGGTAAATCGTTCCAATTATTATCCGGAATGCTGTCCCCCATTATTGCTTGAATTAATAATACGATGCCATTAACCAAAATACAATCTCGTTACTAATGCATTATTTCTTGCCTTTGCCACAGTTGTGCAATCCTAATGACGATGTGTTTTAAAGCAAACTAGGGTTTAATTTGTGGTTTGGCCGATGCAGGTAAACATTTTTTTTTTTCTTTTTTATCCTCGAAAACATAGGTACGTCTTTAATGAATTTGTTCTGCGTGTTTTTGGTGTTGACATCATCTTCATATTATATGTGATGAAATACAATATAATCAGTCATTTTGAAAATGCAGGTACAAGAAATCAAGGTACTCTCTCTCTCTCTCTCTCTCTCTCTCTCTCTCTCTCTCTATATATATATATATATATATATATATATATATATATGTGTGTGTGTGTGTGTGTGTGTGTGTGTGTGTGTGTGTGTGTGTATGTTATAATGTATAATGATTGGTATACGTAATGTATATTTATATTGCTGAATATATTTTTACGGACATAACATAACAACTATAATTATGCCCAATTGCTTCAATTTTTCCAAGCTCTAAAGTTCTCGATTGACAAGGAGGACCGTGCAGTGTGCAAGTCATCGAAAGCTCTCTGCTTTATATATTTTGAATAACAAAATCAAACAGGCATACTGCTGTGGATTTACTTTCCCATTTTATTGATTCATGTGATTATGAGTTTTCTTTGTGCTCAAGCATTTTTATAGAATCCAAGAAACCATCTGGCTATAGTAGATTCACATCGACCGTGCATTTGATGTCTAGGCCAGTCCCTTACGACGCTCCTGATTGGCTGTTGATAAGCCAAGTCACAGGGCTGGAAGCTCACCACCTCCTGAGGGCTACGTCTTTCAAACGTATCCCTCAGGAAATGTGGAACATACGTCCTGCCTATGTGAACTCTCGAGAGAGACTGAGAGTTTCCAGCCCTGTGATTGGCTTATCAACTGCCAGTCAGGAGCGTCGTAAGGGACGGGCCTAGACATCAGATGCACGGTTGATGTAAAGCTACTATAGTACGGTTGGTAACGTTCGGGTTTCGTAATCTGATGTTCCCTTCCCCGTGAGGGAGCGAATAGTGAGGCTGTCTACCAGTGGTTATTGCTGTTTTTGATTGAGCTGGCCTTATGCCAGCACGGGCTTTTGCTCATAGAGCAAGAGTGACGTCGTGATGGGGAGTTGAGGTCACCCGGGTGACGTCCGCCTGAGAGGAAATAGCCTGGTGGGGGAGGACTGAAACTGACGACTTTGACCTTGACTTTTAGACATCCAGCGGAAGAGTTACAGTATTTTCCTTCCCTCAGGAAAAAGTATCACCCTTCGATAAGAAAGCTGCTTAATCTCGTTTTGGCACATTAGCCTAACTGGCCCGCCGTCAGACCAGGTATAAGGATACGCCATAAAATGAAAATGTCAAATTAAAGTAGACCACCGTAATCCCCAAGTCAGTGAGACACATTTATTAAGATATGTGCTTCTCCCCCCCCCCGCCCCCCCTCTTTTTTTTTTTGAAATGACGCTGGAGACGTACTTGTTTATGTAATTTATAAAATAAGTATTTGGTTTGTACTGGAATGTCAACGCTGAATAATTTTTTTTATCATTCTGCATTATTCATTGAGCAAACGTAAAAGCCTTTCAAGAAAAATGCATATATATATGTAAATATATGAGTGCATGTTATATATATATATATATATATATATATATATATATATATATATACTATATATATATATATAAAGACATATGCCACTAGGAAAGAGTGGTCCTCGCTTTGGTAGTGATAGTTTCTTATCGTTTTTAAAATTGCTTGTGATATATATATCGTTTTTAAGTGATAATATTATATTTAACCAGCGTTTAGAGAAACCATTATTTTTGTGATATATATATTATATAATATATGTATATATATATATATATATATAATCTAATATATATATTCAAGGATTCACCGCAACCAAGTACCATTGAGATATTACAATCCTTTTGGTAAATTGTCGTACACATGAACCTTTCAGGCTTGGAACTTTGATCTTATTCTGTGTTTCTTCATCTTGGGATTTGTCTGTTTAATTATTAATTATTGATTGATTATTGATCAGTGCGTCTCATACAGGTGGTTCTTTATCACGTCTGCTTTCCTTTACAGCATTTATATGCTGATGAATAATGTGTGTGTGTGTGTGTGTGTGTGTGTGTTTAAGTATCTTTTATTTGTTTAATTTTTAGTGGTGTCCAAAAAGCATTAGCCGCAGCCAAGGCATATCTGGATGTCCTGTCTCGTCCCTTCGAGGTAAATCCATCTTTATTCCCCTCTTCTCTCTCTTCTATCCCTCTATCCACCCACTTTGCCTTGTACACCACCCCTTGCTCTCTCTCTCTCTCTCTCTCCCTCCTCCCCTTCTTCCCCCCCAAATTCATCCTTCTCTTTCTCTTGTTAGTCTCCTATCCTCCTCTGTCTCCTGTTACTTCTTTCTTCTCCTCTCTCTCTCTCTCTCTCTCTCTCTCTCTCTCTCTCTCTCTCTCTCTCCTTCTGCTTTTTCTTTTTTCTATATAGCTGGTGGTTTTTCCTACAAATCTGCACAGAATAACTATTAATTTTTCAGCATGCATATTCACATACCCACCTCTCTCTCTCTCTCTCTCTCTCTCTCTCTCTCTCTCTCTCTCTCTCTCTCTCTCTCTCGTGTAGGGTTTTATATCCTATTTCTGAGTCTGTGTTTACAGTTGTATCTGTGCCAGCAGTTTGTCTCTCCCTCGCTTCTCTTTTTACTTGTTTCGTCGCTTATCCTTTGATTCCGCTCTTAATCCATTGCATCCTCATATCCTTCTTTTAATTTTGATTCTTCTATTTGTCCATAAATGAATTTTGTTTATCCCGGAATTTTTAATATCTTTTTTTTTCCTCTGTCTCGCATCTTCCCTTTCATAACCCGTTCAAATCTTTTTCTCCCCTCTCGCACCATTTATCTATCTTTTTTTTTTATTATGCACGCTACCATTTATCAATCCGGCTCTCAGTCTTACTGTCTTTTTAATTCTCCCATTCAATTTTTATCTTCTGCGTATCTGGCTCTCTCTCTCTCTCTCTCTCTCTCTCTCTCTGAGTGTGTGGTAGTTCTTCTTAGTATTAGTAATGGTAATTATACTGTAGTTTGGGTTATCATGCTCTGTCCTCAGTTCCTCTTTTCTGGTCATATTATCCTAGTTCCTCATACTTCTTTCGAGTCCTATTTCATTTTCATGAAGAGAGACAGAGACGAGATCTTTGCCACCAAGAAAAAGCAAAGTGGAAAACGAAACGTCTCATGGAAATCATAAAAAAAACTTATTTTTGCATTATTTCATATATCTAACTGACAGATTTTATATGCTGACGGTAGGAATTAATTGTAATAAATTTCCCCTCTAAATGTCAGTTTCTGTAATTAAATAGCCAGATACCTGACAATGACAAATTATTTTTTACTGTAGCATTACTAAACTAGACATTACCGCTTGCAGCAGATCACCAAGTCTGTGGGCGTTCTGCAACTACCAACCATTTATTTTCTATTTTAATAATGCAGGGCTATGAAGTCTTCTCTCAATCTTACGCTTTCCTTAGGGCTTTTCCTCCAAGCCCCATCCCCTCCCCTGCATATACCCTCCCCCCGCACACACACCCCGCCCCACCCAACATGGCGGTCAACGACGTTTTAATCGACGTTGATCGCTAATTGAAGAATTGAAATGGATTTGCTGTTGGAATCAAAGTCTAGAATATGACGTTCAATTTCCATCGACGCCGAAATTTAGAATTGAAATACAGTTGACGAAAAGATGTTAACTGCTTATGGCAGTGCTAAGACGAACGTTAATGAACCTTGGAATGTATTCACTGTTGAAAAGGTCATTGGATTGGATGTTGACATTTTTTGTTTGTTCAATACTCAGCGCGTTGATATTTCTGTTCAACAGCAATTGCAGGATTGAACGTCTCATCAATAAAGATTTTTTTACGTTATTAATTTGATAGTTGAAACTCGCCGTTAAAAAGCTGATTGGTAATTGAAAAAGTTGCCAGTGATTCCTTATGAAGAGTTTTTGCTGGTTAGCCTTTGCATATATGAGACAGATTTGTTTAGAATTTTGAATGATCAGCAAATGTTCCTTTTTCGTTTTGCCCATGGAAAATCTTGAAAGTATTTTGACACTGAATATTCGTAAGGTACGTAACTATGCTATATACCTGTAATACATATACATGCCAATATAGAGAAATATTATGTCACAGAGACACTGAGGTTGAGAAATTAGTGAAAAATATATATCTGTAAGACATACATACTTACATACACGCCAAAATGGATAAATATTAGGTCACAGGGGGATAAAGGAGGAGAGAGAGAGAGAGAAACGCACGAGACAATAATGAAGAAATTAGTGAAGTAAAAAGCACGATAAATGAATAAAACTAAAGCTGGGAAAGAGAGTGTTTGTGATGCGGAATTGGGGTGTTGGAAACGATTGCGTCTTCAAACAGTATATACAATTTAACTAACTGCCTCTTTGGATTTGGGTGTCATTATACAGAGGCGCATTTCGCTTGCTTGTGCTTTCTTATGCACGCATGTATAGTTGTCCTATTAATGTTTTTTTTTTTCTGTTTTGTTTTTGTTTCTTTTCCTTTCTTTCTGCCCTTCTTATTGTGCTGTGCTTGTAGTGCTATTCGCCGTTTTCCAATTCCTCTCTATGTCTCTTTCTCTCTCTGTCCGTCTGTCGATCTAGACTTTACTCCTCCTCCGTTCCCTTTTATCCAATCCCCCAATTCTCATTCTTTTTTTATCGTCATGCCTCTCTCTCTCTCTCTCTCTCTCTCTCTCTTTCTCTGTGTGTGTGTGTGTGTGTGTGTTTGTGTGTTTGTGTGTGTGCTTTCCCCTCTTTTAACTCCCCCATCTTCACTTCCCATGTTTCTCCAACCCCTTCCTTTCTCTCCTCCCACCCAACCCCCCGACTTTCCTCCTCTCTCTCTGTGTGTGTGTTTGTGTGTGTGCTTTCCCCTCTTTTAACTCCCCCATCTTCACTTCCCATGTTTCTCCAACCCCTTCCTTTCTCTCCTCCCACCCAACCCCCCGACTTTCCTCCTCCTCCTCCTCCTCCCTTTTCTCACTCACCCTCCTTTCCTCCATCCCCTTCCCTCCCCCCGCGGCCCCTCCCCCAACATACACGCAGAAGACCTTAGAGGAGAGAGAGAGAAGGATTAAGGGATTTGCGGATTTGGGAGGATTTTAGGATTAAGAGATGGAAGGGGATCTAGTCCTGTATCTGTTTGGGAAAGGGGAGTGAGGGGGAGAGAGAGAGAGAGAGAGAGGAGAGAGAGAGAGAGAGCGAGAGAGAGAGAGAGAGAGAGCTAGAGAGCGAGCGGCAGATCACAAGAGACCAGAAAAGAAACAAAAAGAGGGAGAACAACGCGGGAGGAGGGGGAGAGAAAGAGAGAGAGAGAGGATAAAGGTATGGGGGTGGGAGGTGGTGGGGAAGGAGGAGAGAAAGAATGAGGCCGATAATGAAACAAAGGATAAAAGAAATTAAAGGAAAACTCCGAAAGGAAAGTGATGACGCACAACGAGGCAGGAGAACGGAAATTTGACGTCATCCCGATTTCAAGACAAGGTCAAAAAAACAAAAGAATGAGAACCAGGCGTTAGACGAGAAGAAAGATAAAGGACAGAAAAGAAAAAAGAATGAGAACCAGACGTTAGACGAATAAAAGTGTAGAAGAAGAAGAAAAAGAATGATAAAGGACAAAATACCAAAAGCATGAGAATTAGACGTCAGACGAATTAAATTGGAGAAGAAAAAGAAGAAGAATAACGAAGGACAAGAAACCAAAAGAATGACAATTAGACGTTAGACGAATAAAAGTGAAGAAGAATAAGTCTAATGAAGAAGAAGTGGTGTTTATTCGAGTCAAAACCAACGAAAGGAAAAGAAAGAAACAAAGGGGAAAAAAAACTCCAGGCTGATGTGTTTGTTGAGATTATGGTGAACGTTCTATTACATTGTGCAGATTCTGAAATGTATTCCTGGAAGGATGGATCGTGTTAAGTTTAATATACGTTCTTTATCGTTGAGTGCCGTTGTAAAGTGTTCTTCAATGTATGGTTTCTTCCCTGTGTTTTTATTTTCGATGTTATTTTTCTTTGCTCTTTTAGGCTGATCTCAGCAGTTTCTCTTTTGTGTGTGTGTGTGTTTTTTTTTTTTTTTTTTTTTTTGCAGCGCCTCAGTGGCGTGGTCGGTGGCTTACCACCTCGGTGACCGCAAGTTCGATTCTCGGGCATTCCATTGAGGGGTCAGAGTTGTGTATTTCTGGTGATAAAAGTTCACTCTCGACGTGGTTCGGAAGTCACGTAAAGCCGTTGGTCCCGTTGCTTAATAACCACTGGTTCCATGCAACGTAAAAACACCATACAAACAGACAAAAACAACGGCTTCCCGTAGAGTGCTAGTGCCGTCAGCGCACCTCTTTTGGTGCACTGTGGGCATTACTTAAGGTTCTTAGCAGCATCCTCTTTCGTTCCTTTTACTGTACTTTCGTTCTCCTTACAGTTGATTCATAGTGCAACTGCGAGGTTTTCCTCCTGTTACATCTTTCAAAGCTGTTGATATCCGTTTCAGCGATGAATGATCTCATAGGCCCCAGCGCTTGGCATTTGGCCTAAAGTCTACATATATTCTATCTATTTTTTTTCAGCGGCCTGTAAAAGTGTCTAAATATATACCTTCCTTGGTGATATTTAAGCCTATATTAAGGCCAACGGACTGGCATATTTTATTATTATTATTATTATTATTATTATTATTATTATTATTATTATTATTATTTCTTTACTTAGTTTGTCCTGAGAAAAAATTTGAGGTGATGTTGATAGTAACAGAAGCGATTTAAATGCATCCCTTGTGTATTTCTCATTGCATTGACTTAAGAATGCAGTTGTCACTGCAATCAGACTCATGATTTTTATTGACCTTTGCCGAAGTCGACGTTTATATTAATTGCAGATAACCCTGTTTCTAGTTCTTTATGTTTTAATGGCCCGTCTATCTTTCTGAAGTTCCGTTCAAATGTTCCTACCGTTTGATGTGTTAATAGGAAAATTTTTTACCGGACTAGAATTATTATCATCGTTGCTGTTTGATACAGATGTAATTGTAATTATTATTGTTAGTGTTGGTACTGATAGCAATTGTAATTATTTTTGTTGTTGTTGGTACTGACAGCAATTGTAATTTTCACTGTAGTTTTTGGTACTGATAGTAATTGTAATTGTTGTTGTTGTTGTTGGTAGTGATAGCAATTGTAATTATTATCGTTGTTATTGGTACTGATACCAATTGTAATTATTTTTGTTGTTGTTTGTACTGATAGCAATTGTAATTATTGTTGTTGCTTTTAGTAATTTTAATTATCTCGATTGTTGTTGGAACTGATAGTAATTGTAATTATCGTTGTAGCTGCTGTTAGTAGTGATAGTGATTTTAATAATTTTTATTTTTGGTACTGATAATCGTTTAAAATTATCAATGTTGCTGTTAGTTTTGATAGTAATTATAGTTATCATCTTAACTGTTGGTACTGGTACAGTTACTGTACTGCCTCGGTGATCAGTGCATAGCAAAATGGAGAATATTTTCACTGGAGGAATATTGCATTAAATAGCAGCAAGGAAGAGGATTCACATAATTTAAGATAACATATAAAAGGAATGATATATTTACCACAACCCTCTTTATGATGTTAGTGAAGACGATGATCACTACCAGAAAAGACACACACACTAAAAAGAAAACAAAACAAGAGAAGAGAGTGGAAGGAGAGAAAGGGGAACGTGGAAGTATAGATAGAGGGATATCCTATAGGAGTAGGATTTCAGGTTTAGGATTAACGGAGGAATGGGGGATTTAATGAAAGGGAATAAGGGAGTAGAGGCAAGGGGGAAAGAGCAGAAAAGATTACAGATTCATTTCATTGATTATCAGCACAGCTTTTATATATATATATATATATATATAATATATATATCGATATATAATATAGAATGATATATATATTTATATATATTATTGATATTATATATTTATATATTTTATATATATATATATATATATATATATATATGTATATATATATAATATATATTATCTATTATATATCATCCTATAATATATTATTATATATATTATATAAATATATATATATATTTTTTATATATATATATATATATATATGATTTTTCAGCTCAGGCCATATTAACATGGAATATACAAAGAATAGACAATAACATACAGTTCTAGATATTGTAGTATGTATATATATATATGTATATATATATATATATATATATATATATTATTATATACATATATATATATATATATAATGTCTGTGTGTGCGTGTGTGTTTTTTAAGGCCTTGTACAGTAAACTTTATCATTGTACCGAAGGATCGCTAATGACTATAGTCTTTTGGAAACACTATCAAATGGTCAGTGTAAAATATATATATATATATATATATATATATATATATATATATATACTTATTCATGTGTGTATTTATATAAGATTCAAGTTTAACTTCATTCAGTCAAATCCCAGTTGATTAAATTAGTGAAAGTATAGAAATGCTCTATGTACCATGAAAGGCTGTTTCTCTGGATATGGTAGCTCTACCATAAAAACATGGAGAAAACTTGAAAACTTCGAATTGAACTTTTTTTTTTTTTTTCTAATGAACACCATATTCTTTGGAAGCTAGAATTTCAAGTCAGTGGCTCCTGTGGACTTGTTCCGTGTGAATAGGGTTCGTGATCTGAATATTATTAATTGATAATTATAATAATAATTTAGATAATTTGAATGTAGTATTGCATAAAAAAAGATCTCGTATCGCAATAGGCTTAAGATGTCAAATATACAATTTACGTATTTTTAATTGATTTAATCATATGTATTTTTTTTACCTCCATTTAGAACTATCTTACTCTAAACGTTTCTTTTTTTCTGGGAGTCTTCTATTCTGAAGACTTATTGAATAAATTAGCTTTTACCAAACCTACCCTGCCAAACACATTTAGTAACCATCCTGTACGTATGAAAAGTCATATGATTTTTATAATGTGGTATATTTAGCATTATAAATTGTATAGGTGGCCGATACGTGACATGTTTACCATTAATCATAGATTAGTGGATGTCTAATCATCATGTGTGCTGCGTTTTCCGTGACTAATTGCTGTTTATGGTGGATCCTTCAAGTTCTTATTTTTTACCTCAAATAAAGAATCTTGATGTTTTGAAACTTCAGTGGATTACTCGACTCAGAACATCGATCAGAGTTTTGATTTATGTGTACGTGAGTAGATGAAAGTTCTTCTCTCTCTCTCTCTCTCTCTCTCTCTCTCTCTCTCTCTCTCAGTGGTTTACTATATTCTATAGGATTGAAGCCCCTTTCTCTCTCGATGTCTCCTCGGAGGGACTAACAAGTCTTTGAGACATTATAATCCTTGTAACTCTCTCTCTCTCTCTCTCTCACTGGGTTTCATATATTCTACGGATTGAAGACCCCCCCCCCCCCTCTCTCTCTCTCAGTGGATTACGGTAGTGAAGCCTCTCTCTCTCTCTCTCTCTCTCTCTCTCTCTCTCTCTCGTTTACTAACCAGTGTTTACTTCCGAGTTCTTATTTTCTAGACATTGAAGTTTTTCCTTCAACCCATCAGCAAGTCATTACATTGTCATTATAATCATAATTACCGTTTATTGTCATTATTATCATTATCATCATCATTCTGGCCCACCTCCGCCCCACACGCCCACATTTCGCCCACATTTTCCACGCAGCCCTCCATGCTCTGACATGCTGCATCGATACCACTTTCCCTCGTCCTGAGAGAGAGAGAGAGAGAGAGAGAGAGAGAGAGAAGATAGATTCAGCAAAGGGGGAGATAAAAAAAAAAACCGTGGATTATCTAGCTGTCTCCCCTTAGCCCCTGCCTCTTTCTCTTTTCTTTCTTCTTTTCTCTCTCACTCGAGTCCCCTCATCCGCGACCTCTCTCTCTCTCTCTCTCTCTCTCTCTCTCTCTCTCCTGTTACCCTTATCTCCCCTCCCCGCATACCTAAACCCACCCTCTTCCTCCCTCCCTCCCCCCTCTCCTCCCTTCCCCTCTCACCCCTCCCTCCCCCTCCCCTCCCACCCAGTAAAACAACCGACCCCAAACCATTCCCACCCTATCCGTAGTCTTTTGCTTGCAAGTTCTTTATTATATCTTAATTGTTCTCTAGACCTGTTATTTAAGAGCAAAGTTTCTCTCTCTCTCTCTCTCTCTCTCTCTCTCTCTCTCTCATCATAATCGATATAGAAGCTTATCCTGGTATTAAAAAAAAAACGTTAATCATCTGCTCATTTAGCGATGGCGCAAGTACTGATTAAACTTAATACTCCTTTGTAACGACTCAAGTCAACTCTCTCTCCCCCCTTTCACTTCACAACCGGTTATAGCCGCAGGATATAAAGAAATCACGGATATATCCTCCTCACTTCGGGCTTCCGGGTTGGCGGTGACGCGCGATGCGACGCCACAGGTCGTCTCTGTCATCCGATCAGTCAGTTATTCCGTTAGCTTACCGAATTTTCACTGAGGCTTATCATATATGCTGGCTGTCCATTTCGTTATGCGTGTTGTTATAAAGAGAAATATATTTTACGTTAAGTATATTTATGTTTATATTATGGAAGTGTCAGTGCTTCACTTTAGGAGTTTATTACAGCTCGGCTTGTACCTTTTGTTGTGCCCAATATATTATATATATATATATATATATATATATATATATATATATATATATATATATATATATATATATATATATATATATATATATATATATATACTATATATATATATATATATATATATATATATATATATATATATATATATATAATATATATATATATATATATAAGCGAATACCACGGGAAAATGATAGTCAGAAATCCAAGCGCTTTCGTCTTTATTCAGACATCGTCAAGGAGCTACTAAAGTACAATTGGAGAGGAAGGCCTCAGGTACAAACAAGATCAGGAGGAATACCAGATGGTTAATTATCAAAGGGTAAAAATAAAAGGGATAATCCAGGATTATCGGATATCACACGGTCACAAACTTAAACAGATTCTGACCCTAACCGAAATTACAAAGTATCTTTACAGTCCAAGACATGTAAAAACTGAATATATTAATTTTGTTGCTTATATTTATCTACAACTTTTTTCATTATGAAAGCATCAAGTTTAAATAAACCAAGACTTAAATTTAGAACATTTCTATTATTTGATTTGATAAAACAAGATTCAGTGATATTCCTTTTAACTGTGTCATTACATGGGACTAAGGCTCTTGCTTGACTCCAGTTAATAGGATGGTCTAAATCTCTCATATGTACAAATAATGCATTCGATATTTGCCCAGT
>NC_061109.1:45802315-45847315 GCF_015104395.2 Macrobrachium nipponense
GTGTGTTTGTGTATTTAAACAATGTATGGCCACGATGAAAGTGAAACAATATAGAGCAAAATTTTTTTTGCCATTACCCGGAGGCAAGTCCTAAATAATATCTAAGGTTAAAGGAGAATAAAACCATTTTAAGTGCATACTCATGTGATTTCGTGTGAAACTGATCGTCAGATGGAGACTAGCTGTCGTGGATTCCCCAGGAGTAGTCTAAGGACTTGCATAATTGACAAAAAGGGCAGATTATCTTAAAATTTCCTATTTTAGAATATCCCTCGAACGGTATTAGGACAGTTGCGTACCTGGATATTTGCGTCCGAGACATTTGCGTACCTCCAGTATTATTTTGACGTTACCTTATTATTCTCTCTCTCTCTCTCTCCTCTCTCGTCTCCGTTCTTCCTCGTCTCTCTCTCAAATTGCACCTACTCTCTTCTCATTGCACTTCCTTCATTCTAAACAAGCTGAAAGGTAGTTACCATGAATAATAATAATAACAATCTTTCCTAAAGCAAAAGGGTTGTTTGTTGCTATGAATTAAACACAAGAGTTGTTTGGTAAACAAGCTGAAAGATAGGTACCATAGAAAAGCAATTCCAGTTCTCCCAGCGGTGTGTACCACAAAAATCTATTGGAATTAGGTTTTCATACATTATTTCTTATTTCGGAAATCATGGCCAAGTTCCGGAAATCTAACACTGGTGGAAAAATATTTGTAGACGAGGAAAATTGCAGCTACCAATATCATAAGAAAAACTCTGATGAAACAAAAGCATATTGGAGGTGTGTAGTGCGATCTTGAAAAGCAAGAATTCATACAGTGAACAATGCAGTTAAATTTTTATATATTTTTTTAAACCTAAATAAATAAATTTGCAATTCCAAAAAATCTATTTCGTTTAACTATTTAATATTAGATGTGATTACTACCTTTGCTTTTTTATATGTAGGGTAATAATCTTTGAAAAAAGTCATGGTACGCAAATGCCCAGGTACGCAACTGTCCGGAACGCAAATGTCCGAACCACCCCCTCGAACTTCTTGTGTATAATGCGGTCAAGAATGTATAGATATTTTCATTTGTTAGCTGCATATATACAGATATTGAGAGGGAATTGGGAGTCATAGCACAGGTAGCAAAGGAAGGCGACCTGACCGAACGATTGTTGGTTGTCATGGAAATATTTAGTTTACGTACTCTCTCTCTCAGGGGGTCGCAGGAGGACACTGATCAAAAAGCGTTGAGATGAACAAGCTGGTTTTAGCAAAGGCGCAAGTTTACAGATCAGGTCTTTGTGCTTCGACATCTTGCGCACCAGTTTATAAAATCTAAAAATCCCTTTTGCTGATTACGCGAGGGCATTTAACAATTTTCGCCGATTAATGTCATGGAATGTCTCTAGTCATTATGGCACTGCTTTTGATTATGCAAAGTAAAGTGAAATTCGCCATGAATGAAGTAGATGCAAAATTGATGTTGATGAAGTCATATCACATAGATTATTAGTAAATGGTGGAGTGCTACAATGGGATGTTATGTCGCCGTTACTATTTAATCATAGTGATAAGAAAAAAAAACTTAGAATAAGCAGATGCTCTTACTTTAATCAGCAAAACACCTAAAGCTATACAAAGCTTGCTTAATAGAATTCACCATCTATCTAGAGATGGAAATCAAAGTAATTCCAAGAAGAACAATAAGGACAGGATGTGCACAGAGGGACGAAATAACATTAAACGGGGAAACGATGAGTGAGGTTGAATCTTTAGGAGGTGAAAGGCCATAAAATGCAAATCCAACAATGGCGAGGCCGAGTAAGATTTGGAAGCCGTGGATTGTTTGTGTTTACTATCAAATTTCTTTGCTGACGTTATCAATTTTATAACGATGAAACTACATATATTTAATCTTGTCGATTCGAGAATAAGCTTTGAAGAAAATATTAGGAGTCAGATGACTTGATAGTTAGAGGAAGATGGGGAAGGCTGACTAGAAACAGCGACCCCATATAGAAATGGGAAAAGCTGAAGGCAAGGAAAGAAAGATGACTTGATAGCTAGAAATGATACCATAAGGGAACTTACCGAATTTCCGTACTTAGATGAGATCATCATGAATGGGGTATTGGAGATGGCTCGGTCATGTCCTCCGCACAATCCATGGCAAAACAGTAGGTGACAGTCACCTGGTCTCTTGTGGCCACCATAAAACTTGGAAGACCCAGACCTGCTTGGATGAGAGCTGTAAGAATGGAGGCTGGAGATTTGTGGAAGATAAATAGTATGATGACATCGGTGAAGAAATTTAGTATAGGCCTCTGTTCATATTCTCTTTCTTCCATCTTTCTGTCCACCCTCTCCTAACAATTGTTTCACAGTGCAACTGCGAGGTTTTCCTCCTGTAACACCTTCCAACCCTTTTACTGTCAATTTCCGTTTCAGCGCTAAATGGTCTTAGTTGCCCCAGTGCTTGACATAATGCCAAAAATCTATATAAATCAAACAAAGTCATACGGCGTTAGAGCGATTGCACACACACACACACACACACACACACACACACACACACACACACACAACACACATATATATATATATATATATATATATATATATCATTGTTGGTCCAAGTAACAGTGTCAAGAGAAAATTGTTATGCCTAGCAATTTTGATGTATTTTGCATTAGGCTCAGGTTATGTTTATGAGAGAATTGAATGTGTATTTTCTCTGGCTATAAATCGAATTGAACTGAAGAACATAATTCCCATTCGTTTCGTGCCTGCTTTGGATATTATCATTAATTTGTAGACTTAGCCTCAAATGCCATTGTATTTCCTCCTTGCTTGACTACCTAACAAGACAAATATTGTACTGTGTGACTCACCGAATGTTTTTTTTTATTTATTTAACCATCAATAATTTTTTTTTAATTTTTTTTTCTGTTTTATAATTGTATACGTGAGAGATATTCTTCAATGTGATCAGGACTTATTCGTATACTAGCAAAATCCGCGTAATATAATAGTGACTGTTACACGAAAGAATTTTCTTACAGAGTTTATCCCGGGCTCATCCGACAGAAAACGTAATTCCAATGGGTAAGCTGTTTCATGGATAACTATTTTATACCGGAAAAGGGGAACTCCCCTTTTTCCTCCTTCCGTATTCGGGTTATCTTGATAAAGATAAGTGGGACAGTTAGGGTACTTTAGGTATGGGACGTTTTCACTGTGGAGGGGATGTCTTTTCTGTTGCGTTTTACAGCGTAATGAGGAATTTATAAGCTACTTATTTTCCTTTAGCGCCTAGCTAAGGCTAACGAGCAATCTTACAGAGACGAGTATTCTTGCCACTTAGTATTCCTATTATTTAACATCTCGACGTTCATAAACGTACTTATTGTTCACTCAGTTCAGTGTTTGTACGTCCTTATGACCTAATTTCATTGTTTTTGTTATATAAGCCTTCACAAAATGACGCCCGTAAAAACACGCGCCCAATTTCCCTTCTATTTTCTTGTTTCAGGCTGCCTCCAGAGACTTAATCTGTTGACTGTTTACAACGTCGTCTGTTTTCTCTTTCTTTTCAGAGTTTATTATCGGCCCTAATTAGGGGTTCGGGAGAGGTCAGCGAGGAATCTGCCCGCCAGTTTGAAGCGTGGTGGGCTGTTCACGTCGCCCACGTGTCGCGCCCACCACCCACGCCTCATGTCATCACGCCCACCCACCATATCCATCCGCGCCCTCACGCCATGGAGAAGATGCCCACTGAACCTCTGCATCCTGCAATCCAGGTGAATATTGCAAGGGGTTAAGACCCAGCGCCTAGCTGGTCATCTTTATGAACGTAACCACCCAAGCTCACCCATTTATTCATCGACCTATCTGTCCATAATATATATATTATACTATAATATATATATATATATATATATATATATATATATATATATATATATATATATGGGTGTGTGTGTGTGTGTACATCATTGGATATTTGTACTTAAAAGGAATTTGCTCTCGATAATCATAGCTGCTAGACACAAATCTGTCCCTTATGCTTTAGATTATGAGAACCATGATGATTTTCGTCCTTATATTTCGACTGGAGGTAGTCAGAATCAAATTAGAAAAGATAAGCGTTGTTCCGTGTGGTTTCATAACATTATTCAGCCACAAGGGGCTACCGCCTTTCTTTTGTCACTGATGCACCATAGAGATTTCATAGCCTAGGTGTTAGATATTGTTTAAACCAATTCATAGTAATTTGTTTAGAATTATAATCTTTTGCTTACTCCTGTCACTTAGTTGAACAGGTATGTAAATGGCAGTTATATAACTTTTGTTATAATAAAGTACAAACGTATCTCTTTGCAGATAATTTTTTGGATTAGTCATTTGTTTATTCCTCTTACTTAAAGTTTAACTAATATGCAAATGGCAATTATATAACTACTGTTATAAGTTTAACTTAAGTTTACCAGATATGTAAATGGCAGTTATGTAACTATTGTCATAAAAAAGTACAAACGCATCGTTTTGCAGATAATGTTTTCTTATTACAGTCTTTTGTTTATTCCTCTTACTTAAAGTTTAACTAATATGCAAATGGCAGTTATATAACTACTGTTATAAGAAGGTGCAAACGTATCATTTTGCTGAGATTTTTTTTTTTAGTATATGAAAAAAATAATTTGTAAATGAAGTCAATCATTTGTTTCATTGGCACTACGCAGCAGACAGTAAGCAGTCAGTATTGTCCCCAGAAGACCCGCATGAGGACCAGTTTCGACCCAGAACTCGAACTGCCCAGACTCCACAGATGGTTCTCCGAGAATCAGCATCCTACCAGACTACAGGTAACTGGTGCCTCAGAGAGAGAGAGAGAGAGAGAGAGAGAGAGAGAGAGAGAGAGAGAGAATATCTTCTTAGCATAGTTTTTATTTAATTACATATTCCATTCCTTAAACACTCGAGTAATTAAGTAAGTTAATCTTAGAAGAAGGCAAGAGGCTCTTATATTTATTATTTATATTTATATATATATATATATATATATATATATATATATATATATATATATATATATATATATATATATAGTGTGTGTGTGTGTGTGTGGATGCGAATTAAGAAGATATGTCGTTACATTAAATAATATCTCTTAAAAACATTTCTGATCATTTTGTTAATAGCAATAATACTGATTTTAAGGGTCATATTCCATTATTTCCAAAAGTGAACACTGTACATAGTTAAGACCACTGAGAGAGAGAGAGAGAGAGAGAGAGAGAGAGAGAGAGAGAGAGAGAGAGAGAGCATTCTATTTGTTAACAGTTCATCCTCTGGAATCTCTTCATTGCCTAATGTATAACGTACAAGAAGCAAAGTAAGGATATGTATGATCTCGAAAGAATAATAAAGGAAAAAAAGAATGAACGACATACCCTGAAATAAAAGGATCTCTTATCCCTGACTTTAGTCCAGATGAGAATAATGATAGCGGAAATGTTGCAGTTTCAGTATGTCAGTATTCCACAGATCCCACATAACAAAGCATCATTAAAGAAATTAATGCGGCTTCCTCGAGTTCTCAGCGTTACGGAAAAATGATTCTTTAACTGGGAGCTGTATCAGCTCGGACGATGTAGCTAATGCAGTATAATGCTCTGTTCAATTAAAGTCTTCAGATTCTCAGTTCTGACATGTCGGTGCATTGCACTGGAGAGATACGGTATTAGAGTCCTCCTAACGCCACTCCGTTGATAGAATGGGTAATATTACCCTAACGCCACTCCGTTGATAGAATTGGTAATATTATAATACAATAAACTTCAAAAATGAGCTATTTGTGTGTGTATGTGTGTGTGTGTTTTTTTAACCTCCTCAAACTGCCGCCATCCGTGACTGGCTCGGTGGTGAAAGTAACGGGCGTGTCTGTCTAAAGGGCTCGGTGATGAAAGTAACTGGCGTGACTGTCTAAAGGGCCCGGTGATGAAAGTAACTGGCGTGACTGTCTAAAGGGCTCGGTGATGAAGGTAACTGGCATGACTATAAAGGTCGACTGGTTGTACAAGGTAGAAGGAATATAACAAAAAATTACTAACCAAGCATGCGGCCTTTAATGCGTAATTTGCATAGGTAATGGACTATGACAGTAAATGGTGAATTTACAGTTTAATTAGTGTGGAAACAGTGCACCTCACGCAGTGCACTGTAGGCATTACTTAGGGTTTTTTTCAGCGTCCCTTCGTCCCCTAGCTGCAACCCCTTTCATTCCTTATAATGTATACCTACATTCATATTATTCCTTCCAACCTCATAATGCAACTGCGAGGTTTTCCTCCTGTTACACCTTTCAAACATCTTACTCTCAATTTTTCTTTTAGCGCTGAATGACCTCGTAGGTTCCAGAGCTTGGCCTTTGGCCTAAATTGTATATTCGATCTATCTATTAGGGTGGAAAGAATATATTGACTTTAAAAAATCGAAATGTCTTTCCAGATTCAGCAGTACGTGGCGGAACTGAATGCGCTGGAATCCAGGAGAGGTCGAAAGCCTCTGGATGTAAGCAACGTTGTCTATTGGTTCAAGGTAATGCCACGATGAATATATTATGAGTCTTTCAGTTTCTTCACAACGTAAATTCATTTATAAATTGTCTGTATAATGAAGCTTGGTGATATTTTCTGTCTTGATTAATTTGTTCAATATTTGTTTCCTAGTAAACTGCCAGAATTATGAAGCTTTTTATGTTTTCTTGTGTTCATTGGTTTCTGTTAAAACTTTGAAGATATATAGCGAAGTCTGTCTATAAATATGGATGAGAAATTGCAACTCTGTTTCTTTTCTATGGATTTTATGTTATGTCTGTTTATTCGTCTGTTAAAGTAATAATTACATTTTTGTCTTTCCGATCCAAGAATGAAATGTCTATATTTCGAAGACAGGTTTTGTTATAGATTTATTTTTACGAGTTAGTCGTAAAATCATATTTGGCCACCGTCATTGTTGCGAATGATTAAGCATTGCTCCATTTCACATTATAGAGTAGAAACTGAAGATTTCTAGATTTGTTCGTCCGTATGATCTCATTTCTTTCGAATATCGGAATCTGTGACTTAAAAATGATCTCCCCCTTCGGTCTCGTGACGACAGAACGCCAGAGCGGCCTACAAGAGACAGGAGTTCCGCGCAATCAACGGACTGAAGTCGCCGCCGCCGGACGAGACCAGCATTTCGGACAACGACGACCATCACGACCACTACTCCACCCCTCCCGCCCCCCACACCACCCACACCCTCTCCCATTCGCCTCCCACACCCCACGAGCATTCTCATCTACATCAGCAGCAGCAGCAGCAACAACAGCAACAGCAGCAGCAACAGCAACAACAGCAGCAGCAACAACAACAACAACAGCAGCATGAAGATAACCAGGTAAAAACAACTTATGTTGCAGATAAAATATTAGATACAAAAAATTAATTATTATTAATTAAGGAATGATATTTCGAGTGTGTTATCTTAATGACAAATAATAAAAAGATTATTTTTGTTTTCATGTAATATGTGATAGTGACATTATTATTAAGAAATTCACAATCTAGTGAAGAAACTTGTGTCCTAAAAATCCACAATTATATAGTAGAGGATATTACCATGTTTGATTTTTACATATTAATGTTCTCTACTATATGATTATGGATTTTTATTACACACATTATTATTATTATTATTATTATTATTATTATTATTATTATTATTATTATTATTATTATTATTATTACCCAGGTTGTTTTTTTGCTTCAACTTTGAACATTATTCATATTAATACTAGTATTAATTTTTATGAATTAATATTGATTATTAAATATTGGTATTTGAAAACAAAAAATGAAAAATATCAACTTTGACCTTAGTAATATGAATATCAAGTAGCATCAAGAAAGTGAATATTGATATCAAGAAGCATCAAGAAAATGACGCTCTTTTGCTTGTAAATATTTACACACAAGATATGAGATTGAAGATCTTTACATCTCCTTGTCCAACCCTTTCTGCGATCACGTTTTAGCTACAAACAGAAAGGGCTTCTTCAACATCTGATTTCTTGTCGTTACTTGAATATCTACTTTCTCGTAGAGTTGTTGAAATGGAAAAGGCGTCGCCATTTTTTGTTACTCCCAAAATACTGACACAAGATTTTGGGTTAAGCGCCCCCTTCACTCTCTCTCTCTCTCTCTCTCTCTCTCTCTCTCTCTCTCTCTCTCTCTCTCTCTCTCTCCCCCACACTAGGGAACATATTGCAGTGCAATTGTTTAAGATTCACGCAAACGGTAATATGATAATCGTAGAATTTGGCGCCATTTTGTTTAATTCCTCGTTGCAATATGGCTTCACCTGTAAACAAAATGGCCTCTCATTTCCTTCCAGGACGACGATGATCCCCGGCCGCCTGGATCGGAAACCTCGGAGAGCCTTCAAGGGCGCAGTCAGCCCGCCGGAGGGAGTTCCGAAGGAGGGCAGAACTCGACAGGAGAGCGCTGCGCCGCCGAGAGCGACGTGGACATGAGCGAAGATGAAGATGACGTCAGATCACGTGACAGTGTGAGTGTCACGGTCGAGGGTAAGGTAGGTCCACGTCAAGGGAATAGAATGGATAGGCGCTGATCTCTCTCTCTCTCTCTCTCTCTCTCTCAGTAGTTAAGATGATATGGTAACGATTATATGAATGAGTAACGGTTCCGTGTTCTAACGGCTTTACGGAGATTTTAGCACAATGGGATACCAAAATATACGTTTTTTTAAATTAAGTAACAGCCAATTTGGATACTCCTCTCTCTTCTCTCTCCCTCTCTCTCAGGTCTGTAAAAGTTAAGATGGAATATTGGTAACGATTATATGAATGAGTAACGGTGCCGTGTTCTAATGGCTTTACGGAGATTTTAGCACAAATGGATACCAAAAAATACGTTTTTTTAATTTAGTAACGCCAATTTGGATACTCTCTCTCTCTCTCTCTCTCTCTCTCTCTCTCTCTCTCTCTCTCCTCTCTGTAGCTAAGATGATATGGTCACAGTAATATAAATAAATAGATGGTGCCGTATTCTAATGGCTTTACGGAGATTTTAGCGCAAATGGATACCAAAGAATATCTTTTTTTTCACATGGTACGTTAGTAACGCTAATTTGTCCTCTCTCTCTCTCTCTCTCTCTCTCTCTCTCTCTCTCTCAGCATTATGACAATTATCATTTTCTGATTCCAGTGCTCACCACCTCCGGCCGTGTCTCCAGGATCTTTATCTCTGCCTCCATACCCACCTTTGCCCGGCTTAGGGCAAGGAGCCATGGACCGCCTCCCCTACCCGGTAGTGCCAGGTCTCTGCTTCAGCACTCTATGATGTACATGGCGCATTATATGCCCCAGGTGAGGAAGGAGCTCTCTGTCTCGGGTCTTTTCATGCAATGTTTTTTCATCTCGTAATGTACGTTCGGTCATTGACCTGAGTATATTAATGGCATTTCTACTAATAAATCTTCAATACTTGTTCCAATAGTCTTTAGCCTATATATATATATATTATATATATATATATATATATATATATAGATATATATATATATATATATTGGAAATTCTGATGGCAATTCGTGAAAAGGAAAGAAACAAGGAAAAGTTAATGAAAAAAATTAAAAGCTGAAAAACCACAAAGAAAGAATTGATTCTATTGACAATGAATATTGTGAAAACAACGACAAAAGCAACAACAATACAAATCAACGAATGATGTATAATCATACAAATATATATATGTATATATATTTATATGATTATACATCATTCGTTGATTTACATTGCTGTTTTTTTTTTTTGCTTTCACAATATTCATTGTCAATAGAATCAATTCTTTCTCTGTGGTTTTTCAGCTTTTAATTTTTTTTCATTACATTTCCTTATTTCCCTCCTTTTCACGAATTGCCATCAGAATTTCCAATAAGTCCCTCATCTCGTGGCTGCATTGACTATTTTGTCAACTTGCTATATTATTTTGCTTATGAATGTCTGATGCAATATTTTTTATTTGACTACTGAATAGAGTCTAGGTTTAAAGTCGGCTTTTTCAAATTTGATGAGGATCATTTACATCCTTAAGTCATTATCTATCCTACTTCTTATTTTCGGATCCTGAGATGATTTGCCAGTCAAAGTCGTCTTTGTTTCGTTAGGCGCAAAAACAATTTTAGATGGAAATTGTGTATTCATTTATTTGTTTCTGTAATTTGCAGGAGTTATTTTTAAATTGGATTTAGGTCACTCTGCCAGACTGTAGTCCCTGCAGAATGAAATTAGATTATTATATTTATTTATTTATTCATCTTTTTTTAGTGAGCAGAAGTTAATGCCGGTTTAGTGTCCAATACTTGATCAGCAAGTGTAGTCCATCTGGTTTATTTCTGCTGATGCCGTTTGGAATTAACCGATGAAACTATTTTAACTCATTCATTCGTGTATTTATATATTTAGGTTCTTAGTTTTTATTTTTAAATAAACTGAAGGGACTTTAACTTCGCATCTAATACTTGTTATAGCTGAATGTACTCAGTGCAAACCTAGTTATTTATATATATATATATATATATATATATATATATATATATATATATATATATATATATATACATATATGCATTATTCGAGCTACAAATGTCCTTTAATATCTGATTCGCTCTACCTCACTTGTTACCCGAATCGATAACATCACTGAAGTCCTGACTTCTTCTCTGTCCCTGTGGGCACTGGTTCGAACCCACGTGAGGACGAAATTATTATCAACTAAAAAATTCCCTTTCAGTTTACATGTGAAAATATACTGATTTCGAGGTAGAGCGATTAGATATTAAAGGACATTTGAAGCTCGAATAATTTATATGGATCACGGTGATGTGATAATTATTCAAATACATATACATATGTATCCAAGAAGATGACACTTCCTCATTTATTCGCCCAGGTGTCACCGTTCTCCAGTGGTCTGGGCAGCAGCGGGATCCCAGAGGAACGCCGCAAGAGGAACCGAACGTTCATCGACCCGGTCACGGAGGTGCCCAGGCTGGAACAGTGGTTCGCCATTAATACCCACCCGAGTCACAACCTCATCCTGAAGTACACCGAGGAGCTCAACCGGATGCCCTACCGGCAGAAGTTTCCAAAACTCGAACCCAAAAACGTTCAGTTCTGGTTCAAGAACCGACGGGCCAAGTGCAAGAGATTGCGCGTTTCCATGTAAGAAGATGGAGTGAGTGAACGGAAGAGCAGAAAAAAAATGGTGGTTTCGAACCAATGGGTCTCTGCGCGATTGTTCGAAAGAAGATTCTCTAGCGGTGAAGTGTACCACTTCGTTCCAAGGTCATAGAACTTTGTTCGTTCATTTCAAGGTCCTGTCAGAGAGGGACTTGGTTCATCTTTCCATGCTCACAATCGGGACTTCTGTAGAACCGTGACGTTGGTCCTCCTCTCGTCTTTATTTCTCCGTTTTTATCTTCCCATCAGAGCTGTTGGAAGATGTAGAGCAAAGCTAAGTGAGCTTTTCCGTGAAGAAATAAAATCGTGATTTTATGTGCCAAGTTGTGGGATAGGAGAAAGAAGCTCTCATGATATTTAAAAATAAGTTTATTTTGAAATTGAATATGTATGTCAGAAAGTGGATGTGAATTGGAATCACTTCTCCCCCAGATAATTTCGTTTATTTGCAGAAGAAATGAACACCAAAGATCATTGATTGAAATTTATTCATTGGTTATATTCCAGCAAAACATCACAATGTTACACATTGCAAGAATTCAATGAAGAGGAGGTATAAAGTAGAATTCTTGGATCGAAATGAATTCGAGCTACGCGAACCCTTTTTACCAACATCCTCCGAGGATAAAGTGCGGCTGAATTTCGCTGGTGACATTTGGTGTACTTATTGATGAGTGAACTTCATCTGTTTTCATTTTAAGGAACAAAAATCTCTCGTAGACTTGAAGCATCCCCCCCAACCCCCACCCCAAGCCACTTTTACTCCCGAAGTCAGAAATGCCTAGTCGTGTACAAAAAAAACAAAAAAAGGTGTTTTAGAATTAATTGTTGTAAATACTGTGAGAAACATGAAAACCAAGGTCTGAAGACCTTGATTAAAACTGTGTGAACTGTGTTTGCCGCAGTGGCGTAAGAGTGTGTGTGAAGAAATAGATGTTTATATATATACACATATATATTTATTTCATTTACTGTTGTAAGGTTCGCTTAAATAGGCCAAAATGGGAAAACAAGAATGTGTTTATTCTGAATTAAACTCCAAGATTTTTAAGGTAGGAAAATACTCAATTTCTCTGACAGGTCTCTGTGAAGACGGAACAGTAATGATTCCTCCCAGTGGAATGAATGATTTTTACAACTTGTTCAGACAAGAGTGGAATATCAGCTTTTGTGTGTGCGTGTGCGCGCGTGTGTGTGTGTGTTTGATTGTGATACGAATCGTAAGGAAGTAATAGCGTTAGTTATGTACTGCACTAGATGAAACACGCTCCCTTCCGATGGCGCCACTAAAGCTTTTCCGTATTGGGCTAAATCAAGGGTCCCTTGGATGTCGTTCATATCACTTATTGGTTATATTATGTGGACTTGGGTTAAATTCCGCTGTAGTATGGTTTACCGTCGTGTGTCGTGCGTTCATTCACCCGGTCAAAGGAAGGGGATAGTAGTAGTATGTCGGGTTCACGTGTGTAAACAAGCGAACCTTCGTTCTTTGACGTAAGTCGAAATTTTTTCGGTGGTTTTGTTGTCATCTGTAGTGTTTAGCTCGAATCAGTTTTTGATAATTATGCTGTTTCTCATTGTTTATGTGGACACGTCTTTTGTGAAACTTAGTTCGGCAAGTAGACTGTTATTGTATTATAATATGTTTAGATTGTTGTTTTTTAGTTTTATAAATGCTTTTTGGTGTGAGTATCATTAACTGAGATTTAAATTTTCATGAACCGCGTCCTTGCTAGTGACATCGCCAGTAACTCTCCTGATATATTTTTGAAAATGCAGATACTTCTGGCCCCGCCCCCGGCCCGACTTAGTTTATAATAATACATCTACTTCTGCGATGCGTTATGAAATTTAGTGTTATTGTAAATTTATTTTTATTTTCATCATATACTTAGAGCCGTTAAAGACCCAGCTCATTGTCGAAGTAAATTCTACTTGCTAGGAATATTAATTTTATTGCAGTTTATGTTTTATTGCTGTTTTTGTTCAGTAAATTTCCGATCACTTTGAGTGCAATACATTCTCGCGGTGATTGATAAAATTCTCGGTGTGAGTGATGGAATCAAACATTTCTGATTAATAAAATTCTCGCGGTTATTGTAAAATCAGACCTTTCTGAATGATAAAATATTCACGGTGATTGATGAAATCAATCAAATTAATAAAGAATAAGAATATTTCAGTGACGCTAACGAGTGTATCAGCGTCTATCGCACCCTCTGCTCTCCGTAACAAGTTTCAATAACGTAACGTAATGTGTGTTTTTTTTTTTTTTATGGTTGCGGAGTTCGGATTGTCTTCCACATTTACCTCCATAAACTTTATTATTCTAGTTTGTGTATTTACTTATTCCTTGATTTTCGATCGCAACCTGGCACCGGAATGATTTAATTGATTTGTTATTATTATTATTATTATTATTATTATTATTATTATTATTATTATAGTCATTTCGTCAACATCGCTAGACTTGAATTTTTCCCAAATTATGAATAATTAGAAGTAATTGATTTATCGTATTTTCGTTCGTTCTTTCGATCCGATTTAAAAACAAGGGGGGGGGGGGCGATTAATGCGGTCATTTCCAGCCTTTCAAACCGTTTCTGTTCATTTATCACAAGAGTTTCCGCGAAACCATGAAGTTATCCGGACGACAAAGCGACAAATAGAATAAAAAAAATGCATTCTGCTTTCTCAGTGTTTTAGCGATATTGTCGCTTTTGCTTTTTCGTCTCTTTCAGACGCAGATGTATTTAGTATTCATTAGTGTATTTCTTTCTTTACTTTGATTAGGATGATATATTCAGAATCGACTGGTCTTTTTTGTTATTTTTTTATTTATTTTTTTTTCCTATTGGTTTCTTCATACTTTGCAAACGATTGTCACAACTGAGTCCTTTTCAGATGAAGAGAAGAATGGGCTAACGATAATTACCCGGCCAGAAAGGATTCTTCGTCGCCGTTAATCAATTTGCTCAGTTCAATTTTTAGTAAAAACAATGTATGTCAACTTGCGTAGTCTGATGATAGTTAATTTCGCAAGCTACTAATCGTAAATTTTTTATTTAATTCTGTATACTGGCGTGACTTCATTACCGTTTTTCAGACTCCAGTTCATCTCGGCAATATTTGACCGTGCCGCCATTTTGGTTCACTCCGCAGCCAAGGATCTTAAGATGAAAATCTCAGTGGTTGTAAAATTAATTTATTTTTAGCATGCAATGCGCGCATGTGGTATCCGTGGTAGTAGAAGTTGTTTGGGCTATTTTCTTTATTCTCTCGTAGGTTAACGCTGTGTTGTCTAGTCATATTTAAGTGAATGTCTTTCCCAGACTTGAAGTCGCCGTTTAGTAAGTCTCTGGTTGCTTTGTATTTTTCCTGTGTTCTGGTATGATAAGGCTGTATGCCAGTGTGTGTGTGTGTGTGTGTGTGTTTGTGTTTTGGAGGGTGGGTTGGGGGGCGGTATCGGCGTAGGAGTAAGAGCGCTTGTGTGTGCATGTGTGTATTGCAAAGTATGTCCCTATGGAAGTCGACCCTTCAGTGCATTCTTCTTCTTTTTTAACTTAAAATAGGGCTGTCTTCGTTGTATATAGATATTTATATGAAACTGTATTGATGATGATGATGACGATATATGTATTTAGGTATGACTCGTTTTCATTTGTATTTCACTGGAGTAAAGGTAAACAGAAGTGTCATTTAATGTGAGATTATTTATATATGTCATTGAATCCAGAAAATTGATGCATTTCATTGTCAGGGTTGTGGAGTAAGTTGACTTACTTGGAAAACTCTTTAATCCGTTCTTCTTTATTTTGATACTGGTGACGATTTGCTTTCATTATTTTGGTAACGTTTTACTCATTTGTGTCGCAGCACAAACTTTTTTTTTTTTTTTTTTAGAAAGTTCTGCGTCGAACAGACCTGTCATTTTTGTTGCAGTGATCGCTAGAACTAAGCCCCTTCAGAATTCTCGTTCCAAGCGACTTTTTTATTGTTCACAATTTTCTGGAATCAAGCCACTCTGCTAGAACATGTGTTTCTAGATTCTTGTGATATTACTGAAGAAAAGAAGTGTAAATAAGATTGTTATATTCAAAACGGTTTTTTCCAGTTGTAAAGTATTGTAGAAAGCTCATAGGCTACTCGTAGATCCCCTGTATCATAGTTGCCAAGTCCGTGTTTTGTGTCAACGCTAATGAGATGTCTTACGAAGGAACTTGTTTTTCTTATAAAAAAGAAAAAAAAAGAATAAGTGTTTTTGGAGTATGCATTTCTCAGTGGGAGGAATTTGTTCTTTATTTAATGTTAGAAGTGAATGTGTCAGTCTCACACACACAAAATGGATATTGACGGAGCAAGTGTTAGTTATTATTTATTAGCCAGCTGACTGAGAGGAGCATTCGCCCAGTGGCGCCGACTTTGAGAGCATTTCATAAGTTCTCCAGCCAATGTAATTCTGAGGTTGTCTTTTTATTACGGTCCCAGAAAAATGGTCTTCATGTGTTCATGTCTATGACATACCCAAGTAACATTGGCTTTACAAGATAAACTAGAGAATAAGAATTAAATTAGATGACACCATTTGAAGGAGGTGATTTTGAAAAAGTGTATTAGATATGCAGTGCATTATCATATCCGTGGAAAGCTGTGGAGCTCGTTGCTATATTGTTGGTATGGTGGTGATTCTCCATGGATTTTCCCGTCATTGGTTTCAAAGTTCTAGTTATCATTCCGTTGTACACTTTCATTTCTAGATTTAGTTGTATATCTTCATTTTCTAAATGACTAACCTATGTCTGGAAGCAGCAGTAACATTTTTTTCAATGAGAGAATTGAATTTCAATTCAATTCGACCATACTTTTGTTAAATGAGGAAAATTGGGTCAAGTAAGAGAAAGTATTTGTTAACTGATGATTAGGCAAGTCAGGGCAACAAAAATTGTATATGGAATGTCTGAAAATTTACGTCATCACAGCTTTCAGATTTCTAAGAAAATATAGTGTTGTGTCAGAAGAAGCACAAGATATTTAAAAAGAATTAATTTTACAAATTATTCAAAAGGTCAGTGAAGTTAATTTTTTGCCTATTAGATTCTATTTAGGACCTCAGATACGTTCAATTTAATAATGTAATTCCTCAGCCAGTCACTCTCCCCCCCCCTATCCCCGCCTCCTGACAGTTCCACTTACCCCTACAAATACACAGCGCTCATATCCGATGACTTGAACAAATGAATTTTGAGAATATTGGTTATTTATTTCCTACTTGTATACTTGTGTAGTTATCGTCATAAGCGAATGGTTTTCTCTCTTCATTTTCTATGTGTAGAATATTCACAAATGTACATAACTTTTATATCTTGTTTCGAGGAAAAAATGGTGTAAAACATTGCTGATATCAAGGGCGTAACCCGAGTGAACAAAAAAGAAAAAAAAATACGAAGACGAAGAGAAACAAGCTCTGTACCACTGAAGTCTCTGAACCAAAGTTTAAGGTTTGCGTCTCTTTCGGACGCGAGCAGTAATGTAATTTCTCCTGTGTTGTTCATAATAAAACCGTGAAGTCAAAATTTCGTTTATTGACTTCCTTGTCCGTGTTCTCTCTCTCTCTCTCTCTCTCTCTCTCTCTCTCTCTCCCGAGTGTTCGTTTTCCGTTCACTCTCTCCACCAGAAAAAGTAGCCAAGACGGCGTAAGTAGAATTCTATTTAATTTCTGTAAATTGAATAGGCCTTTCCCGGTCAGAGGAGAGGATTGTTGAGTGTCATTCAACTGCAAGCGAAGAAAGGCTGAATACCGTTCATTAGCAAGAGGACGGAATAAATCTGAATCTATCTTCAGGGCCACTAACGCAAAGATCTGCACTTCTGAACGCCCCCCGAAGAAGAATGGCAGCGGAAAGGCAGTTGACGAACCGTTGTGATTCCTTACTCGCATCAAGAGCTTGGGAATCGGAACACTGCAATTAACAGGTTGTAAATGTTACTTCTTATTAAACGGTGTAAGTAAAGGTTACATTTATGTTATAAATGACGAGCGGAGGTTGTGAAACGAATAATATTAGCCACAGGTTTTGGCGCAGGAAGTTTTGTACAAGACTATTATGTCACCTAGCGCCTCAGTGGCGTGATCGGTATGGTATTGACCTGCCACCTCGGTGGCCGGGAGTTCGATTCTCGGGTATTCCATTGAGGTGTTAGAGATGTGTATTTCTGGTGATAGAAGTTCGCTCTTGACGTGTTTCGGAAGTCACGTAAAGCCGTTGGTCCCGTTGCTGAATAACCACTGGTTCCATGCAACGTAAAAACACCATACAAACAAAAATGGTGGTCGTGAGGGTGAGAATGTCTCGCAGGTAAGGTTCTGAATGAAGCGGTGCAGTGTATGAATTTCAGGCTCTGGATAATTTTCTAATACCATTAGAATGTGTTTGATTCCTTTCTCCGCGCAAATATACCTTCTATCGAAGGAGGTAAGAAAGTTCTCAGCATTTTCTCGCCACTGTTCCCTCAAGCCACACGGGCAGCGTGGTTGGTATGGTGTTGGCGTGCCACCTCTGTGGCCGCGAGTTCGATTCTCGAGTATTCAATTGGGGAGTGAGAGATGTGTATTTCTGGTGATAGAAGTTCACTCTCGACGTGGTTCGGAAGTCACGTAAAGCCGTTGGTCCCGTTGCTGAATAACCAGTGGTTCCGTGCAACGTAAAAACACCATACAAAAAACAGAAAATCGCAAGCAAAAGGAGCTTCAAAAACAGGACAAAAACAACCTTAATTAGGGCTTGAATGCTGTGCATTATCTTGGACTTGGCTACGGCGTGTTATGGCCAACTTTTTAATGAAGTCGTTCGTTATTTGTTCATTTTTCCCTTTTTCCCGTCAAGGGAAGAAAATGGAAGAACAATGAAAAAATGTAGATATATTTGTAAGCGCATTTTTATGCATTTATTACATTGATCTAATTTATTTCGATAACCACTGCTTTATTTCTCACTGCATTATCGTCTAGATATGTCGACCATGGGATATTTCTTAACCTGACAATTCCGAGAATGAAGAACCGAAGGAAGTGCCGGTGGTTTGTGATTTAGATGTATTGTAGGCCTACTGCGCAGGTGAGTTTCTTCTTAGTGGTAATCACGCTCTCCTGTCCTCTTGGATGCGGGAGACGAGAATGATCGTTTTTTTGACGCTCTGTGTAGTGTGAAAGCTACAAAATGGAAGAGGGTATGGGTCTTACAGCCTCACACCATTTAGTATGTAGGTAAATTATATACGTATATATATTATATACATACATATGTATATATATATATATATATATATATATATATATATGTGTGTGTGTGTGTGTGTGTGTGTGTATTCCATGTAACACCAGATAGAACGTATGTGCATGTACGCTTATGTAACATACATGAACATATTTTGCGTTTAAGTTTTTTAAAAATTCTGAGATTCAACACTAAAATAACACCTTTGAAAAACATCAAGAAAAACATTTAAATTATAATTTAAGCTTTCATGCAAAGTAAATAGCAATTGATGTTTATGCTTATTTCCCAGCGATTACATCAAACTTATGAATGCCCTAGTACATGGCAATTGATATTCACATCTGCTTAATATATTATGTATGCCAAGTAACATCTCTAATTGAGAGTATCCAGCTATAAAAGGTTCGTTTCTAATAGGATATAGCCATAAAATCTTGGTCTTGATATTCGTCTTTTACATTTGAATAGCTGATGCCAAAGAGATTGACATCTATCTGCAGCTTTTATGGCGTCCTTTTTAACTATCGTATATAAGTTGGGTTAGCTCCCTGGGCGAGTCACCCGGTGAAATTCACGAACGAGTCACATTGGTTTTCCGCAGAATAATTAGAATGGTCAAGTACCGATCTCTGCTACAGATAGGTGACTCACATCATATTACTAGCTCAGACCGGTGAATCTCATGAACCAGGCATGAATGATTTAATTAGTTTCGGTTTAGTAACGATGACCGCAAGAGATAGGTGACTTGATTCAGTTTAATAGGCCGGACGTTATTTTTAGATGCTGCTACACAGAAAGCCATTGATGTTGTGACAAAAAAATTGCCTCATTATCTGGGTAGTGCACCGTTTTGCACGTCTTGAAAGTAATTCCACTCAGAAAGTGATGGTATTTGAAAGAGAAAAATATAGTTTTTGATTTATTGCTTACTTTGATAAAAAAAAAAAAACTACTAGCCCCATTCATGTAGTATTTTTAATGCATAACAAGGACACCAGTTTCCCATATTATAATAATCAAAAGCTCTGACAGATTGTATAATCCTTGAATGTGACTGAGGTTTGTAAATATTTTAGCACCTTCATGCTAAAAGTGGTGAACTCAACAAGTTCAAAAATTGACAAGGAAAGTGATGTCTGGTAACTTTGGCAACTACCAACTTGACATACCACTGGCTTTTAATGACAATATATTGTGTACACCAAAAGTTTCTATGAAAAAATATACTCTATTAGACCGCTTGAAATACAAAAGAAAAATGTTTACACCTTTCGTAATCTAACTATAAGGATTATCATTGGTTAAAATGGCTCTCGCATTCTTTCTATTACCTCTATGGCAGACGAACCGGAATTGCGTTGACAATTAGATTGTAAGTTGTGGCGGTCGTCACCCTGGTTGGACGTGGTACACTTTATAGGGTTAGGTGACAGAGCTCTCGGTTGGTAATGTGTTTGCAGTGGCGTCTTCCACAAGACATTGATTGATATGAGTTGACTCCAGAAAATTAGAAAAAAAAATAAAACATGTATATCTAATCTCAAATGTGGAGCTTTTCTTACGTCGCCGAGACGGATCGGGAAGGACCAAGTGGTAGCCTACTAGGCTAACAGGTGGTTGTTGCTGTGGTAAATGTCCATTTTTGCTCTCTTATTCATCTACCGAAGAGGGTCAATGGTGAGTACATCACGATGTTGGTATTCTTAAATTCAATTCCAAGAACAGTTAATTTATATACATAGTATATATATATATATATATATATATATATATATATATATATATATATATATATATATATATATATATATAAAACACCTGGGTGACCACGTTCTAACCCTGCAGCCATGTCCAACGACCAGTAGCCTAGTAGACGTACGTACTTGTCGAGTATGGTTATGAATTGCGTTGCTGTCTTTTATATAAGTATGTATATTTAATTGATAGACCAGTAAGTTCTAATATTAAATGTCCAAAAAAGGTAGCTCTTAAGTTGTTGTGCCGTTTCTCAGCCATACCTTGCACATACGTCCAGGGTTCAGTATAGGGTTTGGCAAATGGCAGATTTGTTTCCTTTTCATATTACACTGGAGTGATGGCATCAATATTCAATGACAGTGCGTCGCGATTAGTCCTAAATTTTATAAAAAAAAAAAAAAAAATAAGATGTAGAAAGCCTGGTATAATCACGGGGAACCGGTGGAATCTTCTGAGGTAATATGAGAGGGGTAGTTTTACAAACGCACACGTATTGTATGTGTGTGTGTTCTTTGGAGTAAAATTTCGTGTTGCCGTACAATTTATTTTGTTAAAATTTTCCCTGATGCAAAGATGTCCATACCTAAGCACGCAAGCCTAGAGATTTTTATGAAGTACTTTATTATAGTACTAATAACGATTCATCGGTCTATTGAATTAAGATGTCAGGATGAAAGCTAATGTTACCGGACCAATATTTCAGTACTTATTAATAATAATACTAATAATACATGTAAATCCCATAAAACAAAAGAGAAGTCTCGTGAAATTTGCCTCTGCTGTTGATGTTAATTACTGTATTAGCCTATTTTCCTCATATTATATATATATATATATATATATAGGGGGTATATATATTTTATATATATAGATATATATTATTGGGGGTCGTTCAACGAGTTTATGGTCATTTGAGCTTGATCCCAGTTATAATAAGAACTGTTAATTAAATAAAATTTCCGTTATTATGGCAAAGATAACTAATTTCCGTTCCTGTGGTACCTATACCTGCTCTATCACGCCGCATGTGAATCCTTTAATGCTTTTGTCTTTTTGATGAAATTAGCAGACTAGTAATTAGGATTTTAGCTGGTTGTTTTGAAGATGTCCATACCCTCATTTTTTGTTGTTGTTGTCTTTTTTTTTTATTTATCAAAGGGATTTACTTTAATAGTAGCTTATTATGCTTTATAATGATGGAGAAATAAGGTTTTTGAGCATGAAGTATATTACCACGAAATTTGTTGTTGATGCCATTGAAGGGAAAAAATTGAATTTAAAGTTTGAGTGGCTGCTTTTCTTTCAAAACGCTAAGGATTATTCAGATTTACATTTTTTTTTCATATGTACACAGTGGTATACGATTACATTAATGAAAATCTCCGAATTAGTAAGAAACAGGATGTTGAACACACACACACACACGCACACACACACACACACACACACATATATATATATATATATATATATATATATATATATTATATATTATATATATATATATACATATATAGCCATTCCTTACCTTAAATTTTATATATATTATATAGTATGTGTGTATAACTATATATATATATATATATATATATATATATATATATATATATATGTATATATTATATGATGTGTATGTGTAATATATATGAATGCTTCCTAACAATTTTCCTTGAATAATGTTATACTTTCCACAGACCTTTTAATTGTGCCAAGAATAAAAAGGGGAATTACAGATCTATGACTAGTTTTACCTCAAAATTACTTAATTCTTGGATTGTTTATTTTCATGAAACTTGGTATTGGTTATGCTTCAGGGAGGAAGTCTTATGGGGTATTAACCTGGTACGTATCCACCTACGCGTCGCCTCCAAGTTGAACATTTGAATTTTAAGTAGCCGTCGTAAGCTAAATCATAATAATTTGATTTAATATTCGAATAAACAGGTGGAATTATTATTATTATTATTATTATTTTTTTTTTTTTTTTTTTTTTTTTTTGCTCTATCACAGTCCTCCAATTCGACTGGGTGGTATTTATAGTGTGGGGCTCCGGGTTGCATCCTGCCTCCTTAGGAGTCCATCACTTTTCTTACTATGTGTGCCGTTTCTAGGATCACACACTTCTGCATGAGTCCTGGAGCTACTTCAGCCTCTAGTTTTTCTAGATTCCTTTTCAGGGATCTTGGGATCGTGCCTAGTGCTCCTATGATTATGGGTACGATTTCCACTGGCATATCCCATATCCTTCTTATTTCTATTTTCAGATCTTGATACTTATCCATTTTTTCCCTCTCTTTTTCTTCAACTCTGGTGTCCCATGGTATTGCGACATCAATGAGTGATACTTTCTTCTTGACTTTGTCAATCAACGTCACGTCTGGTCTGTTTGCACGTATCACCCTATCCGTTCTGATACCATAGTCCCAGAGGATCTTTGCCTGATCGTTTTCTATCACTCCCTCAGGTTGGTGCTCGTACCACTTATTACTGCAAGGTAGCTGATGTTTCTTGCACAGGCTCCAGTGGAGGGCTTTTGCCACTGAATCATGCCTCTTTTTGTACTGGTTCTGTGCAAGTGCCGGACATTCGCTTGCTATGTGGTTTATGGTTTCATTTTTCGTATTGCACTTCCTACATATGGGAGAGATGTTTATTTCGCAACTATCGTTCTTTGAATATATCTGGTTCTTAGGGCCTGATCTTGTGCCGCTGTTATCATTCCTTCAGTTTCCTTCTTTAGCTCTCCCCTCTGTAGCCATTGCCATGTGTCATCGCTGGCTAGTTCTTTAGTCTGTCTCATGTATTGTCCGTTCATTGGTTTGTTGTGCCAGTCCTCTGTTCTGTCTGTCATTCTCCTGTCTCTGTATATTTGTGGGTCTTCGTCTACTTTTATTAGTCCTTCTTCCCATGCACTCTTTAGCCACTCGTCTTAACTGGTTGTCAGATATTGCCCCAGTGCTCTGTTCTCGATGTTGACGCAGTCCTCTATACTTAGGTAGTCCTCTCCCTCCTTCCTGTCGTGTTATGTATAGTCTGTCCGTATTTGCTCTTGGGTGTAGTGCTTTGTGTATTGTCATATGTTTCCTGGTTTTCTGATCTATGCTGCGGAGTTCTGCCTTCGTCCATTCCACCATTCCTGCGCTGTATCTGATTACTGGCACTGCCCATGTGTTTATGGCTTTTATCATATTTCCAATTATTATTATTATTATTATTATTATTATTATTATTATTATTATTATTATTATTATTATTATTATTATTATTATTATTATTATTATTATTATTATTGTTGTTGTTGTTGTTGTTGTTGTTGTTGTTTTAGGCAATTAATAGAGCCTCCTTCGCTTAACTTTATTGACCAGAATGTCTAAAGCATCTTTCACGAAATCTGTCTTTATATACCAACGTGCGCAGTAATTAAAGATTGCTTGGAGTCTACGCGTTTGCAAACGAAAAGAATTACGTGAGCTACAATAAATAATAATAGTAAAAAAAAAATTAGGACACTCGACTTCTATATTATTAATTTATTCATTTTTTTAAAAAGTTCTTGTAAGAGAAATCATCTCGCACGTCATTTCATGGTTGCGATAGGAAACTCTGCGTATTTTTTCTGCTTATTAACTTGCAGTGCTTCTCTATATATGGACCTTCTAGTTCTGTAATTAGTCATGTGTTATATAACACCATCAATGACCCTTGAGGAGTGAGACAACTCAGTGAAATACAAAAATCCCAGTCTGCGATGCATCGTGGAGGAATACAAGTCACTATGTAACTTAAAGTGACCAGGTGTCCGAGACAAAATTGGTGACATAGTCGGTTCAGAGACGTAAAAACCTCTTAAGATGACGTCTCTTTTGTCAGTGAAAAACTGAAATGGGGACACTGCAGCCCTTACCATTCATAAAGCAGCATTCAAAAGTTTCTCTCGCTCTATTTATCCTAAATATTATTTTCTTAGTTATGTACACTGTACAATGCAAGTAGTACGGCGTACACCTATGTATAGTTTGGTCAACATTTTTTTTTCTTTCTTTTTTCCTGTATTCCAATATCGGGTCTTTCAGTCACAGTGAAAACCGGGGACATTTCCGAGGACAGCATATGCCTGAGACAGGTCACTGAAAACTGGGTCCGGGGACGTCTGGCCACCCTACTATGTATGCTCTGCTTCTGATAAATCTGAGACTAACCTATCTTTTGCACTGGCTCTATGCACTGTAAAGTCGCATTCGTTGTGAGAGCAACATTTTATACGTTGAGGGCAGAATCATCTACTTCTGTTGTCTTTTGTTCTTTGCTGACGAAGAACATGGATGATGGATGACATCATCATGGGAACCTCAATTTATGTATTTCTCCAATGTTATAATTGATCGTTATTTTGTGAAGGACACAGCGTTGGACACACTAGCCCAAAGGTAGAGTCAGGATGGTGTTGAACTGAAGGACACCATAGTTTACAGAAGCTCGAACGAGGAGGAAGAGTTGCAACTGCATTGGTCTAGGCTATGAAAGATTGCTCAGTTATGGGATATTATTACAGATGGGAACGCTAACCTTATTAGCAATATGAATTGGCTTAGACATTGGTCTCACTCAAACGACAAATACGATCAATTTTGCTCGTAAAATTGAACCATAGATGAAAGCAAGTTCTTAATTTCTAATCGAAAATCTCTGGTTGTTGAAAGATAACATCGAATAAAAGCCACCTAAACCTAGGACCTAAGACTGGTAAATTTAGGCCATTGATAGAATAAAATCACATGAATGAAGGTTGTTTCATTGTTAGTATTTATTTGGAATTTGAATCTGAATGTGATCTTATGTTATGTTCATAATTTAGCTATAATGGTTTTTTCGCTCATGTTAGTGATCTGTAATGTGAATCCACATGGAGATAGTAGTTTTTTGGCCTACCGATCACCGCCCAGTTTCTCCAACTCCTGTTGTAACACTTTTTAATCGTACGCTTTTAAGAATATCATGTGTTTCCTAGTTTGCCGTATGGCGTTCACACGGGACAGATGATGCTCGTGATGGTCTTCCCATCCTCCCGTTTCCAGTGTCGTATAGAAATCCCCAACTTCCTATCATGAAATGATTCAATTGGTCTAGCGATAAAAGCGCTACGTTTAACTGTGTTATTCAGTACCCCATGTATTCAAGCGTAAATGGGAGTTAGTGGATCAAAATTTATTATCAACATATTTAAAAACTTTCACCTGATAAATTGCAGACTAGTTGTTGATGGGCGGCAGTATTGGGGCAAATCACCTAGGTAAAAATATCACAGGAAAAAAAGTCACAGAAAAAAAGTCATAATAATGTTTCCTAGACAATGACTCCAAGGGTTTTAACACGGTATGTATCCACCTTGGCGGTGCGTTTAGTACGAGCCTGTTTGGGATTTCCGTATAAACATAAACAAGAGACTGTAAATATCATATAAAGATAATGACCCCCAAGAAATATTGTGGATTTTCCCCCGTAACTTTTTTCCTGTAACTAATTTTTTTTACTAGCTAAAATTTTTACTCTTTTTCATGTGACATTTTTTCCTGTGACTTCATTATCGACTACCATTGTGGCTGCGGGAATGCTATCTTTGGATTTCCTCAGGAAAACGTTCCTGGCCCATTACGTTTTGTATCATATGTGTTCAGTTTTAAGGTTTGGCCTTGGAAACAAACATACTGTGTCTTCTTAGAATGAATTCTGTTTTGGCATCGATCCCCTCTGGATCTCTCAACGGGGATTAAAATGCAAGGAGTATAGTGCTAGGGTAGTAATGCATTCTCTGATCCGGTCCATGTCCCCATTGAGGCCCAGGGCAGCTTCATTTCTCAAATGTGGAAACTTTGCTACACACATGTGTTGCATCATCCGTTTACTGAACATTCTTGTTTTCCAAGCCAACAACTGTCACTTGTATACACTAAAAATAACAATGGACCTAGAACACTACCTTGTGGAACTCCCGATACAATAGGTCTTGGTTCACTAAAGATCCCGCCCACAGCAACTCGCTGCTGCCTACCTGTAAGGGAATCTTGAATTGATCCTAAAACGTACCCGCCCACTCCAAGATTCTGAAGTTTATAAATAAGTGCCTTGTGATTTACTAAGTCGAAAGTGGCACTAAAATCTATCTGAATTACTCTGCACTCAAAACCCTTATCAAGGTTTTCTTGCAAATGGATTATCGTATGTACCTAGCTGCTTTCTGTATGCATATTGACTATCAGCTAACAATCCTTTAGATTCAACATGCTTATATAGTCACTCAAAAATAAGTTTTTCAGCAACTTTGGAGCACAGGGGGAATAGAGATTGGCCTGTAGTTATTACAGTCTGCATATATGACACTCTTTGGAGCAGGCACTGTATTACTAAGCTTGGGCTCATCCACAGATATACTACGACATAAAAATGTATATAATCTACTAAACTTGGGAGGCAACTCACTAGAAACTAAAAAAAAAAAAAAAAAGAGGGGGGGTGGGAAATGAGAAGCGTTTCAAAATGACACGTAGCAGAGAGAGGGACATCCTCAGCTGATTGCTTAGCTTCAAAAGCTCGATGCAGCAGTTTAGCCTTTTCCCTAAGACCAGTAACCAATTTACTATCAGCTGTTAGTAGCAGTGGAATGGAAGACGAGCATGACCCAAAGATAGATGATACCAATTTGGCCCACCACAGTGGCTGAGTAATTCCTTCAAGTTTCCTCTTCGAGGAATTGTTGTAATTTCTCTCAGCTGTATGGTAAGTTCTATTCGCAGCATGGCGAGACTCCACAACATGGTGTAATTTTCATTTGAACGATTTCGTCTCCTTGCTCTGGATTTTGTCTGTTTGTCGTGGTAGGCATTTGTCATCAAACCATGGCTGATCAATTTTGTCCTAAGTTTGACGACTTTTCTGGGGACATGTCTTATTAAAATAGCGGTCGGCATTTTATTTAATTTCTTCTTTGGATCAGAATCTAATATAGCATCTGAAATATTAAGTACCAGACGAGCTTCAATGATGCGACCCCAATCGGCTCTGGATGTCAACCAGACCGTTTTTCTAGCTGTGGAATTAGGAATATATTGATTGACAGATATGTCCATCTCAGTAGCGCAGTGATCAGAAGTGCCTATATATTCTCAGACCTTGGACTTCACTATAGCTGGAACATATGTGAATATGAGGTCTAATCTATTACCAGAAATGTGCGTGGATTCCTCAGTTACCTGGACAAAATTGGAGGATGCACAGAACTCAAGAGCAGACCGGCCATATCGATCCGTGGAATTTGAATTTAGGCTCTCACTGTGCTTTGCGTTACATTCTCCACGAATAACGAGTGAAGCATTTGAATCCTGTGACTAAGCCATACTAATCGTCTCCAAAAGACAGTCATATATATCCAGTATAACACCTGTGTGATTGCACATAAACTACAACTAGTATACTGAGAAATTATTTACAGAATATCTGGAGTCCTGTCTAGTTTCAAGAAATATTTTGATTCATTATTTATGCCATGTCATGAATATTTTACTCCTGCTTGGTCTTCAGCCGATGCCTCGCTTATTCATCGTTGGGCAAAAACTTGATAACCGTTACATTTCTTATTCCAGATCTTACTGTGAGACCTAATCCCTGTCACTGTGCTTGCGGTATAAAGTTTTCCTTAACTCTGATCATAGTTCATATTCTGTTGCTTCAAGATTCTACCATCCCCTACATAGTAATAGACATGCAGTTAATTATAAGTCGTCTTTCTTGTGAGGTTCAGTACCTCACCGTTTTTTTAGGTCGGATCACACCTTGTTTTGAATAAAATTTCTTATTTCGTATTCAAATTTGTATTATAATGATTAATGTTTGAATATTTTTATTTTAATCCTTTATTATACCTCTTGAACTTATTGAAGCTAATTGGATAAAAGGTTCTAGTATAAATCATGAATCGCGTCGAATCATGATTGGTCGTAGTGTGTAGTCATCGCCCGAGTGGTCGAGTTAAATCGGCTAATAGTTCCTTAACTGGATCTGTTGCTATGAAGTAGTTGCTTACTGTTACCTGCAAGGAAGTACTGACAGAAAACAGGAACAAAAGAGTTATATAATATGAGTGTTATTGGATCAGTGCGATTTTGAATTTTTTTTTTAATGTGTTGTGTACAGTTTCCTTCATTTTGCAAACACAATGTGGCATTAAATACTTTCTTCTTTCTTTGAAGCCATCCCTTTTTCATTATGAATGATTTTCAGCTGGAAACCGATTGAAGTCAGTCATGACAGTAATGATTCTAATCCTAAAGGTACTCAAATACTTAAAGTTAAGAATATCTTACTTTAACAAGACCACTGAGCTGATTAACAGCTTTCCTACGGCTATATGTAAATCATTCACTGAGTAACTGAACTGAAATAAGGGAATTTGACTATACATTAAGATCAGGTCATCATGGGTCATAACGGAGTCTTGACGGAGGCTTAATAGGAAGATTGAAAACGCCGTGAATGAGCGCGTACTGGGAATTTCCCCTAATTTTATATTGTGTTTTCCTCAGAGTTTCAGTGACACTTGGTAGCTCTGAGATGTATAAGTATGTATATGTAAAAAACACATCATACATACATAGCGGCCTTTCTAATTTTCAACTTTCTGTTTAACAGGATTAAGTTTTCCTCTGCCATTTTATTTAGGTTGTTTTTCCAAAATGGGTTTGACGAGCTTTGCCCAGCTGAAAGTTTTACCCAGCAGCTTTTCTGTGTCAGTGGGTATGAATTTACATTCTGTTATTCAAATTGGTTTTTTATTGATGGAAACTGTCTGTTACACGGGTTTCCCCCGTGACTTTTACAGCTTTTGTGAATGTGTTCCACAAGATTTTCTTGCGTTTTTTTTGCCAGTCTCTTCTGCAAGAATGTAGTAGAATCATTGTGCTACCATTGGCTGTCACTGTATCAGGACCAGGTGCAAAATGTCATGGATGAGACTATGTGGGTCGAAAAGAAGACTTATGCTTTGGACGGATAGACTCCCGCCCCCCCCCCCCCTTTCACTGGAATTTCATTTTAATGGAGAATGGAGGGCGTGAAGTTTTTTTATTTTTTTTTTTTTTTTTTTAACTTCTCCAAACCATGACTCAGCTTTAATTCACCCTTTTCGGTCGTCGGTTCTGCATAGAAGAAGTACTTCTGTCGGTGGAGAAAGTTCCATTGTCAGAGTTTTGTAGCTCGGAAAAGTTCTCGTCCTCCTCGTATTCAAGTAATAGGTATCTGAATTTGTTCTTATTTAATACCAGAGTTGGAAACCGGAAATAAGTTTACCGATATTTTTAGCGATAATTATTTATCTTGTCTGAATCTGTTTTTGCCAGGAAAGGCGGGTCGCTGTGTTTGCTGGCTTACAGAATAAATTGTCAAAAATCTGTGATTCTGTTGCCTGCAGAGTAGTACTTCGTCAGTGTTCAGTACTGCAAAGTTGTTGTCAATATTTCTTTCAGCCGGCAACGCTTCTCTCGCTTTCATCGATTTTAAAACCCTGTTTATCACGCTGTCTGAAGTAGTGAGAGTCTAATGTCTTGCCTTGTTTTATTCTGTATCCTGTCCTCCGGTTGGCTGTTAAATGTCAAAGAATTCTTTCGTTTTTGAGAGTTTTATCGGTTTATGCTTCGAAATCTCACAACTGATGCAACGTTTTAATTTCCTGGCAGACACCTGAAATGAGATTTCGTCTCACTTGCAGTCGAAATTCGAAAACAATATTGAACACACAACTTGACTATTGCGGTTCGTCGGGCATATATATATATATATATATATATATATATACACACATATATACATACATACATATGTATATATATATATATATATATATATATATATATATATATATAATATATATAATATCCTCAGTACACAAAGATTGAAGCGAAAAAATCAGACGTACCGGGGAATTACGGGACAAATATAAAGACAATGTACAAACAGTTAAACAGTTGTCATAAATAATTACTTTTGATATATATACATATGTGTGTGTATGTATATATATATAATATCTAAATATCTAAAATATATATAACATAGATAATAGTTATATATATATTATTTATATATAATCTATATATCATATATATAGATACATATATACATATATATGTTTTTTTTTTCGTTATCCACAGGCTGTGGATGTTTCCTCGTTATCTTTCTCTTGGATGCAATTCCTCTTTCGCGTTGATATCTAGAAGGGATTCCTTATTAGCGTCAAGTGTCTCTGTCTGTTTCATTTCAGTAGCTGGTTTAAAATCCTTGCGCCTGTTACCGTTGTTATCTTGAAAGTTTTAGCATTTCCTTTTCATCATAAGGACTTTGCGCCCTCTTTTCTCTCTCTCTCTCTCTCTCCTGTCTTCTTTCGTCTTTAATGTCATTGTTCTCTGTGCTTGCTCACAATCATTTGAAAAATCTGTGCGCAAGGTTTACCTTAGAGCCTCGACGCTCGAAATGGAGTCTGGAGTCAAATCAAGCGACTGGTATTTCGTAATTATCCTCTTCTGTTCTTGAATAACCAAATGAAGCGCGAGGGGCCAAAACGGGACGGAGAATAATTCGACACAAATGAGATTAAACGATTTCCGTTCCCCCCTTCGTTTAGCCTTCTCTCTTTCATTGATCTCCGGCCTGTTTATAGATAAATGAATATGAGTAGTAGTTATTGTTTTTTTTCTCTCTGCCTCTCTCTCTCTCTCTCTCTCTCTCTCTGTAGAAGTCCGTTATACTATTTTTTTATTCATTTATTTTTTTTCTTTTTACCCGGATACAAGAAAGTATTTTAATTGGCGTGTTACCCGTTCCAGAATACGCAAATGTTTATTCATATAATTTTTGGGGTATATCGATATTTATTAATAACCGGAAACGTTCTTTTTGTGAGGTCCCATTAGCTTTATCATATTAAAATGATGAAAGCTGAACTCTGTTAATCTGTAAAAAATACAACTTGGTCAATTTAGGGCTTTAGCCGGGATATGCGGTTAAAATGATGAAAAGTTCCGAAATCATTTACAAATGGGCGTGATATATTTTTCAGGGCGGTTTATTTACAAATAAAAATGACATATTCCCGCCAGAGGTCATAGACTCATAAAAGTTACAATTTTTCGGGGGACGCTGTCCAGGGGTGAGCCGCCTATCCTAATTTTCGGCAGTAATTGATATCATATTTTCCTTTTTTTTTTTTTTTTTTTGAAAGGAGCTACACGAGGTTCCATTAATGTGTTCGGTCCTTTCAACGGCGAGGCCAGATTGTGAATACCGCCTAATGCAATTATCCCTATCTAATTAGCTGGTAAAAAGGACAAAGTCTCAGCTTTTAGTCCAATTTTTGTTTAATAAGGAGACGGGAAACATGATCAGGAGCAAGGCGGTTGTGGCGCCCGTGTACCTAAAAAAAAAAAAAAATTGTAATGAAGGGATAGGACGTGTAGGAGGGGGAGGAGGGAAAGATGTGTAGAAGGCAGAAAGAACAAGACGGTATATCTCTCTCTAATTTTTTTTTTCTTTTTATGTCCGATCCATCGCCTCCATTCGGTAATGGAATCTCAATTCATTTTCGTTTATTTTTTGTTCGTGGAGACTAGCATGTCTTTGTATTTGATTCCTATACCCGGCCAACGATTCTTCCCCGTCTTATTTAATTCTATTTTTTTTTTTCAAGAAAGCCCAGCTATTTTGCATAGAGACAAATATTGAAGGTCCTTATTTTCCACCGAGTCAAAAAATCTCTTTTGTTTTTCGTTTCTTTGTTTGTTTGTATGATGCTTTTACGTTGCATGGAACCAGTGGTTATTCAACAACCAACGGCTTTACGTGACTTCCGAATCACGTCGAGAGTGAACTTCTATCACCAGAAATACACACCTCAATGGAAAGTCTCTTTTGTGCTTGGTGGTAAGAATTGTTATTGAAAATGAGACCAGGTTTTGATAATACAGATGGTTAGGTGAACGCTTTATGGTATTCATTCATAATGACGGGTTAGTGAGATATCCGAAGTTGCCATGTCTGATACCTCGCCCTAATCATGATTTGTGAAGAACATACGTTTATGACTTATCAATAGTGTTTTTATTATGAATAACCTGGAAACGCCGCCAAAGGAATCTATTGTGATATTGGCTACAAGAGTTTTCACTTGGTTTTGGAATGAAATCTTAAAACCATATATTCTTGCCGTGTATTTGAAAACTTAAAACAGTATATTCTTGCAGTGTATTTCATTCGATATGTTTCTTGGATGGGTCTAGGTATCAAGAATTAATGTTCTAATGTTTTAATGCTTCCGACTAGAATTATTTTCCATTAACATTTGTTATCCCTACATTACAGGAGGTTGGGAAATCCATTTGGATATTAAAACTGACTGGCTGAAGTATAAGAAATGGTAGATATATATTCATATATATATATATATATATATATATAATATATATATATATATATATATGTATATATATATATATATATATATACTATATATATATATATATATATATATATATATATATATATATATATATATATATATATTATATATATAATAATATACATAAAGGTATAAGCACGAAGGAAACATAAGCAACGGAGTAGCTACAAGATCTTTCGACTCAACGTACTTTACTTAGCAGACAAACAATAAAGGTATAAGCCACGAATTAAAGATAAACAACGGAGTGGCTACAAGAACTTTCGACTCAACGTCCTTTACTTAGCGGGACGTTTGCATGTTAAGTAAAGGACGTTGAGTTGAAAGATCTTGCAGATACTCCGTTGTTTATCTTTCTTTCGTGGCTTATACCTTTATCTTATGGCATCTATCACGTTCCAAACTTTCGTGATTCAGTTATACATATAATACATATATATACATATGATATATATATATATATATATATATATATATATATATATATATATATTCCTTCGTTTTTTTTGGTAATAATTATTATTAAATATTATATATCTATATATATATATATATATAATATATGTATATATATATATATACGTATATATATATATATATACTATATATATATATTATATATATATCTATATATATATATATATATATATATATATATATATATTATATCTATACATCGGCTATATACCGTACAAGAGTTAAAATAATTCCATTCTCAAACGTGACAACAATTAATGAAGGAAATACTATTATAACCATATTCTTGTCTGACTTGCAATGGATTTTCTTTTTATATTTTTGTTTGTTTGTTACCAATGGTTGTATTTCATTTGCTTCCAGTTTAAGGAGAGTTAATCACGTAATTGTGAGGGAATAGCTTCAAAACACACCATTGTTTTGAGAGTGCATTTCCCTAGTTTATGAGGGAGTGACTAATACCATTGGCTATTTCTTTTTCTCATTGATCTGAACGAATTTGGTTTTAAAATGCCTTCGTGGTTCGAGTTTTTCCGTTTATCAGATATCTCTCATTCCTGAGTTTATCACAGGTATTTCGGAAAAAGAAAGAACGCGGAGTTGATAAGCGGAATCCAAGGGAGCGTCTCTGGTCTCTGTGAGCTTTTTTGAAAAGTCAATTCCCTCCAGATATGAAACAGAATTAGAATGGGATTTTTGCTCCGTAGTCTTCTTTTTCTTTTTTTTCTCTTTTCTTTTTCAAAGGTTGCCTTTTTTTTTTACAGGGTAAAGCATATTCATTAGTTGCTGGATAGCTTTGTGATGGAATAAAAAATGACGTGAAAAGAGACTGCCATATGAGTAGATGAGCTTTAAGGGTAGTAACACAATTTATGACACTTTCAAGAATTCTCGATTTTATTTAGCGGTGCGAAGGCCGACGGAAGGGGCATTTTGACGCCGTCATCTAGCCAAAAGTTGAAGCTAATAAGAATAGGGGTTTGACCTGATAGAAGAGAGACTTTTCTCCCCACAACAAGTGATAATAAGAAGCTATTTCCTCACAACAGGTACCAGAAGACTGATAACGAGTACTAGATATAAAAACATTGAGCCGTAGGGGCAGTGGTGTAACCAAGGGCGGGGGAGGGAAGGGGGGTATCCGCTCCGGCGGCACTCTGGCATCTTTTGAGCAGGTCTGATCTGGCATAGTTCTGGAATCTCTAGTATATCTCGTCTGATTGGAAGGCTGACTAGCGATTTATCGACTCTGCTCGTGGACAGTAAGCGATTCTTGACAACAGCAACCCTGGTTTCTCTCTTAACAAAGCTCCTAAGGTTGCGTTGTAAATCTGCTGTGTTGTTTTTGTTTTAGCTTTATGGAATAAAATAAATTATTAAGATATTAAGGCTTAAAATGAACGTTTAATTTCCACCGCTTTATTACATTTTAGCACGGGAATGGGGCGGCACTTTCAGAGTCCTTGCCGAGGACCACTAACGCTGTTTACGCCATTGCTTAGAGGAATACCGTAACCATACCATACCTAGACCGTGACCGTACCAACAACTAGACGCGATGTAACAGAAATATTCATTTTCGTGAGGTTTTTGCCGTCGAAGTGGGTAGCTAAAAATAATGTTTTTAACAAACTACTTGTATGATTATCCTTGCAAGAAAAAAATGAATGATTTCAAGATTTTCCCGTTCATGAATGGGCAACTTTTCTGTCATACTACCAATTCGGTAGTCCAGAGTTCGATTCCCTGCTCTGCCAACGTGGAATCGGAGGAATTTATTTCTGGTGATTAGAAATGAATTTCTCGATATAATGTGGTTCGGATCCTACAATAAGCAGTAGGTCCCGTTGCTAGGTAACCAATCTAATCCTTCGTGCCATCCTTAGGAGATCTGTTTATCAGCTCAGTGGTCTGGTTAAACTAAGATATACTTAACTTTTTTTTCTGTCATGTTAGATCATGAAAGTAATATGCAACCGCTTCCATATTGTATTCAGGGATTTCATCCCATGAAAGCTGTATTTTTATCGAAACTACTTCTGATTATTTCAAGCGTAAAGCTTTCTTTTGTATATAGTTCAAGCCTGGTAGATCTAAGAATTGAATCGCAAAAATAGAATGCTTTTGTTTGGCAACTTGTACTGATGGCTTGGGACTGGGTTGAGGACGTGGCGAGTATTGTGCCTTATAGCACTCCAGCAGGACAATGTAACCTCAGTCAGTAGCCTCAGTGGCGTGATTGGTATGGTCTTTGCCTGCCACCTCGGTGGCCGCGAGTTCGATTCTCGGTCATTCCATTGAGGTGTGAGAGATGTGTATTTTTGGTGATAGAAGTTCACTCTCGACGTGGTTCGGAAGTCACGTAAAGCCGTTGGTCCCGTTGCTAAATAACCACTGGTTCCATGCAACGTAAAAACACCATACAAACCAAACCAAAACCTCAGTCAGTTGACGTAATTTGCGTTAAAAGCGTCGAGAGGTAACAGCAGTCAGTTCTTTGACTTTGTAATATTCGAATTTGTTGTTGTAGGTCTGGCCCTTCGTCATGATATTGATCTCCCGTAAAAAGGTAGATATGAAAAACTGACGGTACTGATTGAATATATATATATATATATATATATATATATATATCTATGTATATATATATATATATATATAGTATATATATATATATATGCATGGAAATGGATACATATACATATGCACACACATATATGTGTGCATATTCATTATAGTGAGAAAAACAATTTCATAAAGGAATAATGTAGCAAAATGGACATATCAGTGAACTGCCACTAGTCTGCGTTCTAAAAAAGCAACGTAAAAGCCAATGTATTGGTAACGAATTTTATTAATTTCATTGTAACGGAAATAAAAATGAAATTATATTCGCCACAATAGACCTGCCTTAATGGATTCTTAAATACCTTGCAGAAACATGCACCTAGGAAACAGTAATTTGCAGATACTTCGTGCAACAATTGACCAGTTACGCTGCCAACCCTCCCACGTGCTACCACCCTTCTCCGCTACCCCTCCCCCCCTCTAGCACAACAACTGGAGGGCTGGATTAAGAAGAGGAGTAAATCCCCTTAGTTGATCTGGCGATTCCCTTAATAATCGAGAGGCTGGGTTCTGTAAGCATCTCTGCGTTATTCTGTCGAGAGATAAAGACATTGCTCCAATTTCTTGTAATCCTGAGTTACGTCCGGATTGAGGAGCAAGATAAGACGCTCCTTCCTTCGTCGTTATTAAGTATACTACTATACTCTGTTTTTTTTTTCATCTGTCCATCCGCCTGTGGTGTTTCCGTATGGTAACACTGCGTCCCGGGCTTTAGATAGTTACATTCATCTTACATTCAACAATAATAATAATATCCTATTTCGAATATTAACGGTGTACTTCGCATACAGTAAAGTATTAAAACACTTTTCAGTTGCAAATGTGCACCCAGATATCCTTTTATTTACCTAAAACTTACACATAGCGTAACTATTTAAAGCCCGGGACGCAGTGTTACCATACAAAAACACCACAGGCGGATGGACAGATGAAAAAAAACAGAGTATAGTCCTCAGGAATAGGTTCGCCTCTCTCTCTCTCTCTCTCTCTCTCTCTCTCTCTCTCTCTCTCTCGGAAGTCCAACAGATGAGCATTAGAATAAAGGAGAGCAAACAAGAGAGTCCATCACAAGGTTTTATCATTTCCGTGGCTTTCGGCTATCTGGAGTCCTCCTGACTAGCTTTCTGATTCACTGAGACTAAGCTAAGTCGTTAACTATTTGCGATACCTACGATGATTTTTACTCTGGCGTCTTATTTTTTTTCCTATAGAGACAAATTTAGATTTTCTACCTTTTACTCCCACCCCCCCAACCCCCCAACCCCCCAACCCCCAACCCCACTCCCTTCCACCACATCTCCAGGCAAGTGATTGTTTTTTTCTTCTGGGATTACCTGCGCCTAGACTCATAGCATTTTGTGCGATGTAAATATTCCAATCTAGATTCTCTCTCTCTCTCTCTCTCTCTCTCTCTCTCCCTCTGTAGTATGTATGATGTATGTATGTATGTATTATATATATAGTATATATTATATATATATATATATATATATATATATATATATATATATCATGGCTATCACTCGATTCGAGTATGAATGCTCTGAAATGTCGTTACTGATGGGCTCTTATGTGGGTAGTGAGACCAATTCTCGAGCCACATACTCTGTCACAATTGGGGCATGTGTTATTAGGTGGGGGTGGGGGCTGTGGATGGACCTGACGAGTCTTGCAGCTCTACGGTTCTTCAGATGCTGCTTTCTGTTCTCTTCAAAATTTTTAAATTCCATCTTTCACTTTAACTCTCCAAGCAGATCGCTCCACTGCATCGGTCTCCCATGTTTTATAGTTAATGTCACATAGTTTTAAGTTGTCTTTTAAGCTGTCTTTTAATCTCTTCCGTTTGCCAACATTTCGAGTCCCGTCACTTATAGCTCTGAGTAAAAGAGCTGCTTAGGAAGGCGGCTGTCGGCCATTCTGACAACATGCCCTGCCCATCTCAACTGGCTTTTTATTATAACGGTCTCAATACTGAGGCAGTCGCCCTCTTCAAGAACGCTTATATTATTGCGGCGGTCTTCCCAAGTTATTCTCAAGATGTTTCGCAAGGACCGCTGATGGAATTTCTCAAGGGCTTTAACATGGCGTCGGTAAGTTGTCCAGGTTTCCATATCTATATATATATATATATATATATATATATATATATATATATATATATATATATATATATATATATATATATGTGTGTGTGTGTGTGTGTGTGTGTGTATGAATTTTTAGCATATATGCCGTGACATTTCATATATTTACAAATATTAAGTCACATATATCGTTTAATATCTAGCTCGCTGTACCTCTAAAATGACTTTAACCTCTCTTGATGGCTCAGTAGTCAGTATTCATGGTCACTGTACTTCCATCGTTGTTTCTAAACTAAGCAGTGGTTCGAATACCACTGGTGATGAAGGATTTATCAGTTTATAATTATAGTATATATATAATGTATGTCTATCTCTCTATCTATCTATTTAGCTATTATAGATTACTCAATCTATTAAGAAAATGTTTGAAATGAGAATTGTAATTAGATTACTTTTACTTCCGAAGAACTGGGCTACATGTGGTAGCGAAATTTGCGGCTGTTAGTACCATAAGTGTGGCAGCTGGGAGGCGAGCACCATTAGTCTTACACGCCTTCAGTTACTTACCGTTCAGGAATCACCAAATTTTTTTTTTTTTCATTAGTATATATACGATGTAGATATATACACTGACCTTCTCTCTCTCTCTCTCTCTCTCTCTCTCTCTCTCTCTCTCTCTCTGAGGACGAGGGAAAGTGGTATCGACGCAGAATGACTGAACATAGGAGTGCTGCGTGGAAAATGCGGGGTGTGTGTGTGTGTGGTGGAGGTGGACCAGAATGATGGCAGTGATGATAATAAAAATAATTATGATAATGACGACTTGAAGAGTTGAAGGAAAACCACCAATGTCTGGAAAATAAGAAATGAGAAGTAAACACATGTTGGCAAAAGAGGTTTCATTCCTGTAGAATACCTCAAACTGCTGAGGAAGAGAGAGAGAGAGAGAGACCTTACCTTACAGACCTTACAGTTCGTTCGGGTTCCCCAGGTCCCTCAGTGTGAGGCGCCTCTAATGTCTACCAGAGAGTTGCTAGTACATCTTCCGGTATATTTTGCATCTTCCAATCTTGGATGGTCTGGGATGCAGTTTAGATATTTGTCGAGCTTATTCTTAAACACATCTACGCTCACTCCTGATATATTCCTCAGATGAGCTGGCAACGCATTGAATAGACGCTGCATTATCGATGCTGGTGCGTAGTGGATTAATGTCCTGTGTGCTTTCCTTATTTTTCCTGGTATAGTTTTGGGCACTATTAATCTACCTCTGCTTGCTCTTTCTGATATTTTTAGTTCCATGATATTTTCTGTTATTCCTTCTATCTGTTTTCCATGCCTGAATTATCATGTAGCGTTCTCTTCTCCTTTCTTCTAGACTATATAATTTTAAGGATTGTAGTCTTTCCAGTAGTCTAGGTCCTTAACTTCTTCTATTCTAGCTGTAAAGGACCTTTGTACACTCTCTATTTGTGCAATATCCTTTTGATAGTGTGGGTACCATATCATATTGCAATATTCAAGTGGACTACGAACATATGTTTTATAAAGCGTAATCATGTGTTCAGGCTTTTCTTGTTTTGAAGTGCCGTAACAACCTTCCCATTTTTGCTTTACATTTTGCAACAGAATTTGCTATTTGATCATTGCATAACATGTTCCTATTCATCATCACACCAAGGTCTTTAACTGCTTCCTTATTTGTGATTGTCTCATTTTATTAGGTCCCCTATAATGCATATAGCTTTCCTTCTCTGTCTCCATAATTTATTGATTCAAATTTATCAGAGTTAAATACCATCCTATTTACCTCTGCCCAATCATATACTTTGTTAAGGTCTCTTGTAGAGCGTTCCTATTCTTCATCACAAGTAATTTCTCTACTTATTCTTGTGTCATCAGCGAAACTACTCACTACCGAATCCTTAACATTACTGTCTATGTCTTCAATCATAATAACAACAATATTGCAGCTAGCACGTACTTGTGGCACACCGGATATTACCTTGGTTTCATCCGATTTCTCATCGTTTGCAATAACTATCTGTTTTCTGTTTGTGTAAAAATTCTTTTAACCACCTCTTCCTACTTTATCTACGATATTGTGTTTTCTAATTTTCTTTGCTAATATATATGGTCTACTTTGTCAAAAGCTTTTGCAAAGTCTAGATAAACCACATCTGTTTCATTTCCGCTCATATTTTTGAATATGTTCTCACGGTGGACTAACAGTTGGGTTTGTGTACTTTTTCCGGGTACGAAACCGTGTTGTCCTATATTAAACAATTATTTTTTATTAAATGTTTCATAATATTTTTTCTTCATTACCCTTTCATACACTTTCATAATATTGTGATGTTAGACTCACAGGCCTATAATTACTTTGCCTCTAGTCTTGATCCACTTTTGAAAGTAGGGTGATATATGCTAATTTGTGCTCATCATAAATCTTGCCTGTATCTACACTTTGTCTTAATAATATTGCAAGTGGCTTTGCGATAGATGAACTACTTTCTTTAACAAAATAGCAGGGACTCCATCCGGCCCTGCAGCAGCTCCATTTTTAATTTCATTAATTGCCCTGCACAATATCAGCTTCATTAATTTCTATGTCAGCTAAATATTCACTATTTTCTTCCCTTACTTCTATATCATTATCTTCATTATCTATTCTAGGGGTGAATTCTCTCTTATATCGTTCTGCCAGTATGTTGCAAATTTCCTTTTTTTCATTCGTTAATCTCCCTTCAATTCTCAGAGGGCCTATTTCTATTCTTCTTTTATTCATCTTCTTCGCATATGAGTATAATAGTTTGGGGTTTTGCTTGATATTTAATAGGGTTTTTTCTTCCAAGTCCCGTTTTTCATTTTCTTTTTGATTGTATATCTTTTTGTTCTGCATTTTCTATCTTTACTTTTTAGTTCTATAACTTTCCATGCATTTTTTTCTTTTGTCTTTTGCCAAGACCTTTTTTGTTCCACTTTCCTGATTTTCTGGAACAAGATCCTTCTGTCTCTTGGTATGCATGAATGATGTTTACTTTTCTTCTTCGGTATATATTTTTCCACTATTTTCTCCAATATTTTATATAATATCTCCGTATTTACCCTTATGTCATCACTTACGAAAATGTTGATCCCAATCTTTGTTTAATTCTTCATTAATTTCTCGACCATTTTATATTTTACTGTAGAAGTTGTATTTCCCATATCCTTCCCACTTTTTCATTTCTTGCTTATCTCTATTTTCACTTGCTTTGGAATGAACTGTTAATTCTATGACATTATGGTCTGAAATACTCGCATTATAAACTATTATTTCTTTAACATAATTCATCTCGTTCACAAATACTAGGTCTAAAGTATTTTCCTTTCTTGTTGGCAGGTGATTTATTTGTTGAATGTTTTGTATTCTAGTAGCATATCTAACTAGCTTTTCAAATTGCCTCTTATCTTCTGCACTACTATTACTCTCTTTTTTATATGTATAAGTACAACCACAATCTCCTATTCGTTCTTTCCATTCTACGAAAGGAAAGTTGAAGTCACCAGATAGGAGAATAGTCCAGTCCTTGTGATTTCTACATATATCATCCAATTTTTCAATTATTAAGTCAAACTCTTTAGTATTAGGAGGTCTATATATTACTATGTTCATCAATTTTTCTGATTCAAATTCTACCGCTATTAGTTCACATTCTTTCCCATATATTGCGGTTCCCCCTTGATTCCTATTTTTTCTATCTGATCTTGTAAGTTTGGAACCCGTTTTATTTGATCATCATTCCCAGTCTCTTGGGAATACCAGGTTTCACTTATATTCATTATATCTATTTTCTTTTCATTTTGGGTTAGTTCTTCTAAGTACTCTATTTTTCTTTTTGAGTTACTCGTAACTAAACCCTGCGCATTCATCACTATGATGGTTTGCGTGTTTTCTCCTTCATTTAATACTGGTAGTAATAAGGATTTTCCCATGTCTCTTCCTGTTCTGGTATGTTGTTCTTTTTTTCATTTCCAGAAAAAGTTCTGACATTAAAAAATCCACTTTTCCATAATATGATCTTCCTTCATCATAATTATTCATTTGTGTCTGAATCTGCAATTTCTCCGTTTCTGCAATATCCTCTTGCATAATAAATACAGTTTATTATCTCTTGAGTAGAATTTCGGAGCTGATGCTTTGAAATTTTTTGCTGACACCTCTGCATATCTCATTGGTGGTTTGCTTTCTCTTTTACCTGATATTCTTGATTTCTCTCTTTATTTGTTTCTTTCTTATTTTGGATTTTATTACTTGGTTGGTTATTTATTTGATTATATGATTCATGGCTACAGGGTGCTATATTTGCATTTTTGTCGAACTTAACATCCTTTTCCTTCTTTTAGGTTTTTACATATTTTTGGATGCAGATCTCTGCAATCATCCCCATATCCATCTAAGTATGCACATTTACCATATATTTCATAGTTTTGACATATCTTAGGATGTTGTAGTAACATCTTTCTCCAAATCTGCAATTCCCTCTTTTCTTTCAAAAGGTTGCAGATTTTGTCTTTCTTGTCTATTTTTTCCTCTTTCCCGTCATTGTGTAGATCTTGGTAGAGCCTCTTCGGATTTGCTTTTCTGTTGTCATATCGTAATTTTATTTCTTCGTAGTATGCTGCTTTATTGCCTCATATGTAGTATCAATGAGTATCTCTGCATCCATACTTTTACTTGTTCTTTTGTTTTCCTTTTTTATTTTTTTCTGTCATTTCATTTTTATTTACTTCTCTTCCGTTTTCCTCTTCTTCTTTTTCTTCTTCTTCTTCCTCTTCCTCTTCTTCTTCATCCTCAACTATTTGTACATTCAATCTTGATTTAATAACATTGTCTATCCATGATAGACATGTTGAACAAAAAATTCTTGTATCTTTTCTCAAATCTTGTATTACCTCAGCACACTGTGGATGGGTCGGAATGTTGCATGCAGCACCATTTTCTGATTAGGTTTTGTGGATTGACTATGCTATACCAACCTTACACAGTTTGCATGCTTTTGGCATTCTTTTTCCTAATGCATCAATTAGGATATTCACAAGATTCACCTTATTCATTTTCTTTGTCGGAATATGTTGGTTTATGTATATTTTCTTTATGAGTCTCTTGACCACTTGGATTTTATTTGGAACTTCTTCAATTATTTTCAAGATGTTTTCATTAGATTTGTTCCAGTTTGAAGGATTATATCCTTCTAATATATCTATGAATGCTTTTGTATCTTTTTGGTTAGGACTGTTGCTGATTTCATAGATGAGAAATGCCAGTTCCCTTCCTGCTACCTCATCGTATTGCGAATCTGCTAAACACGCCAAATTACGCCACCTCTTCCCGCAGTTGGAACTTACTGCCATCTTGTTCTGATTTATAGTATTACACTTGATAAACTAACTTAGAAGACGCTTTATCCTACTATTTTCACACTAATCTTATCACCGATAGTTCACGAACACTTCTAGATATTTCTCAAATTCTAGTCGTATGTTAAACTTGTGATATCTGTTGATTAATCTGACTTCACGCGGGTACGTCTCACCAAGCAAGATGGCTACTACGAGAGAGAGAGAGAGAGAGAGAGAGAGACTTCACTCCTGTAGAATTTCATCAACCATTGAGAGAGAGAGAGAGAGAGAGAGAGAGAGAGAGAGAGAGAGAGAGAGAGAGACTTCATTCCTGCATTTTGATACATACTCACACCACATAATACTTAACCACTCTCCCTTCTCATAACTCTCATTCAAGAATATCTGGGTCTTCCAGTTCTTCTGGTAGCCGGTAGAACTTAGATGAGACTATCACGTAATATACTTCATGTCTTTTCTCACTTCACATAGAACACTCGTTCCCATAGGCGTAGGGTATCATTTCTTACTTCATCCTTCTCTCGGATTCATAATATTCTTCTTGAAGCTTTATTCTCAAATCGACAAAACCGATTAGATATAGCTAGCCTAATAGCATCGTCATGCCATAACTCATGTCAGTATAGCATTTACTAAAATCCAATTCAAGGAACCAGTATTGAATATTGGTGTTCCTGAATATCCTTTCTCCGTCTAGTGTTATTCCATCGCTATTTGCACTTCGTCATCATAATTTCTGTTTTTATTAGAATGATCTCAAATCCCTTTTCTGTAGAAACATGCTGTCTTCAGTTCATCAAGTTGTGTACAAATGTGAAGTGTTGCTGCTTAAGATCTCGTCATCAACGTATTATGAGTCTATCAACTTGTTATTGTTATGAAATCCGCGAGAAAAGCTAACAGCAGGGGTGACCTAATATTTCCCTGCAGCAACTCACTATTTACTGCTATTTCACTTGACAAGACTTCGTCAGCACTAACTTATCTGCTGCGTTCATGAATACTTACAGTTAGCTTTTCATATTCAAAGGTAATAGCTCCCATAGTGACGTAAGACAATCCATCATACTGGTTTGGAGACAGTGTCAGATGCCTTCTTGTACTCAACAGAAGCCGTCAGAAGAGGCTATCTGAATCCCATGCACTGCGGCACAATATATAATGAAAATATTTTATCTAAGCAACTACTGCGTTTTTAAAAGTGATTTATCTGTAAGCACTTGACCATTAACTTTCCCAAGCCTACTGAGGATGAACATACGGAATATTTTTACATCACGACGAACATAAGTGCCATGCCTCTATATCACAACTTTCAATCAGGTTACCTTCCTTTCCTAGCCGTGCTAGGAATTTCAATTTCTGATTTGACATGCTTTGTTTCCCTATTTAAAATTATGAAAAACCTGTCGTTAGTTTGCGAGGTGTCAGTCCTCAAAGACTGAGTTCGTTCATACGTAAACTCAGGTCTTCTTCAGTTTTCTGTATTATCAAATAATCCTCCCCTCATATTTTTGCTCATGACCCAGAAAATATATTCCACCAACTCTCTCCTCTCTCTCTCTC
>NC_061109.1:45852315-45869815 GCF_015104395.2 Macrobrachium nipponense
TTACTGGTTTCTTATGATCCTAGCATAATCTAAATCGACGCCAAATTATATTAGTGCTTAAATGATCACACTTGCTTTAGCTATCATTTCACCTTAAGCCACTATTGCAATGTAATTAGCTTCTCGGTAATATTCCTTGGTAATATTCTGCATACGACCTCGAAGTTCATTCAGCTTTACCTCCAGAAGTACAGCAAATGTCTTTGTGTTTCCGCTGGTGATTGTACCAGGCAACGCTTTACTGCTTTCAAAAAAGACTCTCAGGTTCGAAGAACGATCAAATTATGATTATTTCAGCTCGGACGAAAAACGGAACAGTCACTGTTATTCATAGCTAAGGAAAAGGATGATATAATTACCTGTGAATAATGGCGTTAGTCGTCTTTTATTGTATTAATATCCTTACTTTACATTCATTATCCTCATGATATATATGATGTGGCCATTCTGTCGCACATGCGGCATTTGTTTATATTACACAGGTTAGATGCTGGATTTAAGACTGCCTTTCCAAAATAACTCCTTTTATTTTTGTTTGTAGTTTTTTATTTCCTGAAGGAAATCAAACTTGAATTTCTTGATTCAATTAGCAAAACTTCTGTACAGTTTTCTAAAGGATTTTTTTTTTTTAACTAGGAACAGAACATGTAAGTAATAGCTTATAGTACAATAGTGCTGAAGATAGTACTGAATAAACCTGTCTGGTTCTCGATCGAGAGAATCTTTCCAAGAGCAAGAGTATACCTCTGCCTTTCGCAATAGCGTTCATACATTAAACGGAAGAGCAACATACTCAAGCTGAAAAAATGCGTAGCATGAAAAAAAAATGTGGTACTGTTCAACATTTAGTTCTGTTTTATGAAATACTGTTGGAACTTAAAGGGCAAATTTAAAAATTGCAAAAAAAGTGGTGGATGCTTTAGTATACATAGTTAGCTTTGAATTTAGAAAATGCTTATCATGTCTGAATGTAAATTAAACAACCTATCTCTCTCTCTCTCGCACGCAGCACAGTATATTATATATAATAGGTATATATATATATATATATATATATATCTAGGCAACGTATAAGATATATACATATATTATATATATATATTATATATATATATATATCATATATATAATATATTATATATTATATATATATATATATATTAGACATTATATATATCTAACTAATTCATCTGATGGGTTTTATATCCTCCAAGTGCAGAATTCTGCCTTCCTGAGAATTCTAAAGATGCAGATTGAAATATTTGAAGATTAAAATGAATTTATAATTCAGACGGGCTATCGTTTTTTTTTTTAATAGAGAGATTATTAGCGTTCCTTTTCAATCCTGGAATACGAGACGGGTTAACTGGAAATAGGAATCCGTGTCTCCGGAGATGGTCGCCCAATCTCCTTGATTGACGGGAGTAGGCGGGAGACAGCAGCAAATGGGGTGGGGGGGGGGGGGGTGGGGGGGTGGGGGGGGGGGGAGAGAGAGAAAAAAAAAGAATTGATCCCATCATGAGATAATTAATATGTATCATAGGAATGACATCTTTCATGATGATAGAGCCGGCTCACGTGATTCTAAATTCGCTAATCTCCCGGCTAAAAGATGTCACCGATTGGTATTTTCTTGTCCTCCCTTGGCGATGGATGGAGCCTCCTATGCCGGCTCTCCTTGTGTATTGGTGATGGGAGGGAGAGGGGAAAGGTAGGGGGAGGGTGGGAGGGGGTAATGGTCTTTCACGAATAAGCGCATTTGGGAGCTAAAACGTGTTCGCAGGCATTTTAGGGAGAGGATCGAGTGATTCGGAGGGAGAGAGAGAGACAGACAGAGAGAGATTTACTACCTGACTGATATACTTGAATGAGAAAATTATAAAATGAATTTCAGTTAATTCTGCAGGAATATATATGCATATCTCTTTTAGGTTCATCTATGGTTACAGTGAGGGCAATCATTTAGTATAGTAACGAAATTCACTCGTCTTGAATATATTAGGCCCCTGTACAATTCTTGTGCAATAAGAAACTTGGAACGCCAAGTCGCTTTCATTAAGCAATTCCGCGAATTTTTTGAAAATAGAAGAATCGTCTTGAATCTTTGGCATGATTGTGATTACTTTAATCCAGATTTTGCGTGACTGCATAGCTTCTCCAAATAAAACGTCAATCAGACGCGCTTGCGCATACACAATCGCGCGCACACTTAAATGATTGAATGGGCTACTCTTTGGATCAAAGAGCCCGTGCTGCCATAAGACTATAGTAACTTAACGACAACAACAAAAATCACGCTAATGAATATGCATAAACGTACATTTTCATAGCTTTTCAGGAATAGTTTATATTATTATTATTATTCTGAAGATGAACCCTATTCATATGGAACAAGCCTTAACGGCCATTGACTTGAAATTCAAGCTTCCACGGAATATGGTGTTCATTTGAGAGAAGTAACGGAAGGTAACATGTATGAAATACAGAAAGAAGAAGAAAGTAGTTAGTAAAAAAAAGAATTAATGACTAAATAGTTAAAAATGTATGTAAATTATAAAGTACAACAATTGCTTCAGGAAAGCAATGCATTGGATCTTCGATTGAACTTTTGAGTTCCAAATTGCACAGCATCGACGTAATCACATAATGATACCCTCACGCATATTTGCATACTTTTCTGGATTCATTAAGAGCTGTGGCATATCGTGCATCTTGATCCTGACATCGAAAGAAAATGATTAAATGCGATAAGTTGTATTAATGACGAATTATGTCTGACTGGAGATCCGATGGGAGACGCATGTCATTGTCGTGATCAGGGTTGATTAGTTATACAGGAGATACGACATATCACTTTGGGTTGATTATAAGAACAGGACTGATCAATATGACAGAGAGAGAGAGAGAGAGAGAGAGAGAGAGAGAGAGAGAGAGAGAGAGAGATTTCCCTACAGCGCTCTTGCTAGGCAAGCAGCGAGCTCAATTCTCAGATGAATACGATTTAAGGCCAAAAAGGAATTTATTTTCTGTGCACATCAAGAAATGGACATAATTTCGGAATCCCCTGATTGCTACGTTAGAAAGTTTGGCAATATCAAACTTATGCTCACTCCTTATTTAGCCTGTAAACTAAAATTCACAGCTTTATTAATCATTCTATGTAGAAAGTTGTAGATAATTTTTATGAACATTTTTTATTCAGTTTTAGTTAATTTTTTTTATATTCGTCTTAGACTCACCATAAATCACATGGCTCAGTTTATATAGTCATTCTGTTGTGCAAAAAGTCGCTGAAGGGGTTTATGGTCTTTAAACGGCTTGTATTACCAACGCGAACATATTATGAATGTTTATTAAAACAGTAGTAGCCTAAACATAATAAATTAGCGTCAGCATGATGATTTATGGTGAAGATTACATCTTCCCGTATGCTTCTGGGTAACAGTTTGGCACATTGCACTATTTTGGGTTAAATGCGTTAAACCTGCGTTGAACTATTCGCTTTGATTACTGTCTGGTTTCTGCTCATTGGCTTTTAGTTTCCCTTGTCATGTTTGTGTGTTGCTGTCGGAAACCTACTATATGAGAGGTTAAATGTATCTATCTATTTATGTTCGTGCAACACTGACAGTCCACGAGTAATATCTTATACGTTGAGATATTACAGAATCCCGGACAAGATGATCTAGAACAGCATAATGTGCTAGAATCATTAAAGATGCGGTGCATTTGAATGTCCCACTAATATTGCCATGCTTTTTGCGACGTGGCAGGTACTCTAGGTATTTTGTATCTTTTAAGAAGCCCGTATATCTTCAGGGACTTTTTTTTTTCTTTAACAAACCGTCATAATTTCTCTTACCGATCACACTTCAGTTTCCCGAGGTTTTCTAGATTCAAGGCTTTGAGTCTTAGGAGATCCTGCCTTAATTCTTTATATTTTAAGTGCTGAATGTACTTCTATGGCACTTCACATTTATGGAGTTTAATTGTTACAGTTATTGGTTACCTGATTGTCGCTATGCAATTTAAATCCGATTGCTGTTTCACGGTAAAACAAACGTAGCTACTGATGGGGATATTGGGGCCATACTACATTCAGCAGTTAAAGGATAAATTACACACACACACACGCACACACACACATATATATATATAAAGATCGGGGGGCAGTGGAAACAGGCTGGTATATAAAAACATCTTTATTAGTGCCAACGTTTCAAACAAGTCTAATTTTCAGGGCTGTAATAAAAGAATAAATGTTGTAGATTATAAAAACAAACAAATTATACAAAAATCTGTTTAAAACCAAATTTACATCAGGATAGATACATCATTGCAGGAGGTACCAACCTAAATAGAAAGAAGAAGGGCGAATGGAATAAGGGCAGGTGCAAAGCAAAGAAGACGGTTACGACAGGTAGAGAGGGGTGGAGGAGTTTGGGCATTCAACAATGGTACTGTCTGTTTGATAGTTAGCGATTCCAGAATAGATAGGGCTAGCTCGGAAGAGGCCCTTGTTATGATTTTAAATTGATTGTACTCAATGTTACTACCACATTTTGTGGCATGCTCTCTTACATTTGAAAATTCTGGATTACTCAATTTATTGCCCGTTCGATAGCTAACGCCTCTGTGAGAGTCGGCACGTACCTTTGAGAAGTCTTTGGGTGCAGCCCACGTAAGTTTCTCGAGAACACCGACGACTATCGTACTTATATATCACCCAAGGCATCACCCCAGACGTCATAAGGCCGCTTAAACGGTCTTTAGTATTGAATAAGTACCTGTCGCAACCATCTTCTTTGGTTTTCACCTGCCCTCATTCCAGTCGCCCTTCTTCTCCTTTCTATATAGGTTGGTACCTCCTGCAATGATGAATCTATCTTTATGTAAATTTGGTTTTAAAGAGATTTTTGTATAATTTGTTCGTTTTTATAATCTACAACGTTTATTCTTTTATTACAGCCTTGAAAATGAGACTTGTTGTCTTGCAACGCCGGCACTAATAAAGATGTTATGTACCAGCTGTTTCCACTGCCCTCTGATCTTCATATATCGACTGATAACCTGCCCACCTGTATCCTATATATATATATATATATATATATTTAATAATTATATATATGTGTGTGTGTCAGATGAAAGGGGCTATAATTAATAATATATTTAATATGCCAATGTGATGTGCTGTGACCTTTTTGGAATGCGCAGACTACCCATAGAGACAGTCCGAAGCATTGACCTGAGAAAGCTGATAAATCATTTCTGGGATGGCATGATATGAAGATGTTTGTTTAAGCAGGTCAATGTTCGTCAGTTCATGGGGTCTTGTTCAAGTGCCTTTGGAAACTGGCTGCAACCAGTTACATGGGGCGTTGACGAAGTGTGAGTTCATATGTACATGTACGAACTATGTCTATTCATAATGACTTGGCTTAGCCAAATCTATGGAGAGACTTACAGAGAGGTCCGTGGGAGAAAGGCAGAATGCTGGGATAGCTCTGCGAAAGTTTATTTACTGCTGTATGTGATATTCCAGGCTGTAATGGGTAAGTGTTGACTTACTTTAGCCAAATGGATGGCTTGTTTGATACCTGGTAAAAATGTTTAATCTTTGACTTTGTCTTTATAACTGTGTGGGCTTACGAGTATGTTCTCGTGTCTTTGTAACAGGCGATTCTAGCGAAGGGACCGAGATCCCATGTGGAGGAAACTATTATACTTTGGAGAAGAGATTGGTGTGACTAATTACTGATTGAGATATTTTAATCTTGGGGGGTTTAAACCAAGTTAGTTAAGTCTGTGAGACTTGAGTTATTATCTTTCCATTGTTAAATAAATGTTATATTTTTCCATATCTCTGACTCTCATTTGATGACCTGTTAGAATGGAGAGAAGAGAGAGGTTGCAAGTCGAGAGAGAGAGAGGGAGCGAAGGCTATGCCAGTGATCACCTTGAGAGAGAGAGAAAGAGAGGGGGGTTGGGAGAGATTGTGTGTAGCCAGTTTTGCCTTAACGCTCGAGTTTCACGCATACCAAATATTAAATACCCTTCACTGGTAAATGGTTTCAGAGATGGGTAACATATGTATATATATATATATATATCTAGATATATATATTATATATATAATTATATATATATATACAATTTGCCTTTTTCAAAATAAGATTTCTAAAATTACAGTCCTTCTGCGTCGTTGGTTGAATTCACAGTATTCCAATAAGACAGTATTTTGCATTTGAAAGAATATTTAGAAATTAAGCAGGAATTATAAAATTACGTTATAAATTATCTTTGCATAAATGTTTGCAAAATGAGGATACATACATCCATACTTTTTCAATATTATGCGAAGTATGCATATATATATATATATATATATATATATATATATATATATATATATATAGAATATTTATATATATATATATGTATATACACACAATTTGCTTTTTTTGAAATGAGATTTCTAAACTTACAGTCCTTCTGCGTCGTTGGTTGAATTCACAGTATTCAATACGACAGTATTTTGCATTTGAAAGAATTATTTAGAAATTAAGCAGGAACAAAATTACGGTATTAAGTATCTATGCATAAATGTTTGCAAAAGTGAGGATACACACTCATACTTATTCAAAATATTATTTGCAAAGTATGCATATATATATATATATATATATATATATATATATATATATATATATATATATACATACATACATATATATCTATATTTATGTGTGTGTACGGATTTTTGTACACCCAATACATTCTTGACTTTTATCGTTTGATATCCAGCCTCACTATAGCTTAATAATAAACTTATATCCAAGGGGAATTATAAATTGGTAAGCTTCTACGTCCCCGGCTGGATCGAGCCATTGTTGCTAAACCAGGCCACTGTATACGAAGCTTGCCGGGGACGAAACACTTAATCATTTCAGTTCCCTTCGGTGTTAGATATTCCAGGGTAGGTTATTGTGAACTGGATTTTAAACAATATTTCTGGCTTAATTTTGCATATATATATATATATATATATATATTTATATATATATATATATATATATATATACATCATATATATATACATACACACACACACACGCACTATATATATATATATATATATATATATACACATATATAATTATATATGTTTAATATACATATATTTGTTTATTTATACATGTCTATATCATTCGCCTACAAGGATAAAATCCAAATTATTCTCTCTCTCTCTCTCTCTCTCTCTCTCTCTCTCTCTCTCTCTCTCTTCCATGATGTAATTTCTGCGGCCTCTTGTTCTTAGGGAAATATGGAAACTGTTACTAGAGAGGCATTGCAATAGACAGTAGCGAGCTATTAAAAAGTACATCATAAATATCCTTGAATAGTTTGGCATGTATGCAAGGTGTTTGTCAAGGTGTTAACTTCCAGGACTTTCCAGGTTCTATTTTTTTTTTTTTTTTTTTTTTTTTTTTGTTTTTTTTAACGAATGTTTTCAAATACGAGGCCCCCCGTAAGTTCGAAATAAGAATAATGTCATTAGATTTTTTATCCGGAATGGTGATACTCACTCCATGTTAGTCATACATATGGTTCCTGATCCGGAATTTGAAGACCGGTGCGGGAACGCAGATTATAGCTATGCAAATGTATTCTATCGCTCCTGTTATACGGCATTTTGCGAAGTCCGACGTTAGGAATAGCTAACCGTAACTTGCTCCAAAAATATTTTGGGCCGGAAAGCGTTTTTTGAGTTGCCGCGCTCGAAATGCATACTAAAAAGAATTTGGCTTTATACGAAGATTATTCAACGGAATACTGTTCTCGTAGGCAAATCAATTACGAGAGGCGTTGCGAGTTTATCAGACCTATGTCGCTTTTCCAGGCGGGAGAGGCCACCGCCATTGCAACCATATGTATATATCTCCCCGATTATTTACCGTTTTCCAGCGAGATAAAAATATTTACGACTAGGAGCTTCCGGTGACAGAGGACGGCCATCCGAAAAAAGGAATCGTTGGCGAGGACAAATTTAATGCTTTTCGGGGCTTCGGCAGAGGCGAGGTGGGTCCAACTCGATGCTCGAAAGAAATGATTAACTTCAAGCACTTTGCCGTAAGGTACTGTATTTATCAAGGAGGGAAGATGTTCATGGTATGTTGAGTCAAATGAATGGTTTTCCCATCCGTTTTAAAAGTTATATTTGTATTTGCTGTCATATTTGTAGTTTTTGACTTTGTTGCCTTTACGAGGTCAGTTTATAACAGGAATTTTATATGCGAACATATTTCTTTCTTCAAGATGCCTGCAAGGTTTAAGTGTAGCCTAGATAGAGTTGGTCCTTTTCAAAAGGAGTAGTTTGGAATTTTTAATGCACTACCTTGATATTCTCAGTAGCATGCAAATTCATTTTCTCTTTATTTAGCGCTCAAAATATATAGGGTAGAATTCCTGAACTTGTGAACGCGTGGACAGAACACACTAATTAAGGTCCTTGATCTTTAAGAAAAAGTGTGTGTGTGTTTTGGAAAAATTCTGAGATTGATCACTTTATACTGATTATTGTTGAACAGCTTTCTTGGTTTTAACTCTTGATCGAACGAACCGACCTCAGAGTGGCAGTTTGCTCAGAATTACTGCCCAGTTCAGTTAAATATTGAATTCCAATACAATCCATTCGGTTATTATAATACTAAGTCGCTTTCTTTTAGAGCAGAATATCAAACTCTTTCAGTAGCAGCAAAGTCTATATTCTAGGCTCCTGTCACTCATGAAATAACGCCCCCGTTCTTTGTCATAACAAAAACGTCTCAGCTGGAAACTGCAGTGAAGCACTCTCTTCACTTTCTTGAATCACGCCCGTTGCTAATAGGAGAGACTCGGGTAACGACCGAAAAATATGGCCATCGCTGACGTTAACCAAATTTCGTGTTCAGCCAGACTGAACTCTCTCTATAACTGATTCACTTAAGGTAGATTCTTGGTTGAGCCCTATGCCTACGAGACGTTAGTTTGGCGGCCGCTGATTGGCTGGGAGCTGCCTACCTCCCGGTACCAGCCAATCAGCAGCCACCAAACAACGTCTCGTAAGAATAAGGCTCATCCGAGAATCTACCTTAAGTGAATCAGTTATAGTAAGGCTCACAGACCCTGTGGTTCCAGTCTCGGAATCTTAAGAGTCTTAGAATCTTAAGAGTTAAAGTCTTTTTAGGCTGTACGTACATCACCTATAGGGCTACGTAGCGAATATCTGCGTTTTTTCTTTTTTATCTAGTAGATTTCCTTAAAGACACCAGTCACGCCACCTTCTTTCCACTCAATAACTTTCTATAGATGATTCCCCGTTCATTGGAAGGCTGCTTTTGGAAGCGTGCTAAGTGCGGTCATACTTTTTCCCTCTTTTTCTTGGGTCTAATGATCGAAGACATCAAATAACCCTCGTTTGCAAGAATTTTAGAGCCCGGTCATACTTATTTTTTTTTTTTATATTTTTTTTGTCTAATCGACGACATCAAGTAGCTGTCGTTTGCAAGAATTTTTCTCGATCCTGTTATATTTCTCTTATGCTAAGAAACTTGAAAGCCTTAGATTGCAAGATATTGTACGTTACAGACTGTCTAGACCTACGGGACTAGACGAGAGAGAGAGAGAGAGAACTGTACATCATGCGTACGACTTCCTTAGATAGACGTGTTTTCCCCACAAGTCATGATGGTTTGGCGAATTGTTCAGTTTTCTCATTTTTAAACAATGAAGGCAGCTCTATCCTTACATTCTTTGCCTCTGAAAACAAGTGCTTGCATTTTACAATGATCTCCATGAACAAAATATCTCGTATTGTGATTTCGTAGTGTGCTTTTTTTCTTTTATTATTACCTAATGAATGTACTGATGAGCCGAATCACTACTTGATAGTTCATTGAAAGTTAGATGGGTATCAGTTTTCGGATTTGATCTCGAATTATATATCTTTGGCTTTAACTTGAGATTATTAACTGGCATCCGATCGACCTGAATTCTCAGAATACGAATAAAGGTTGATTTCTAATTCCAGTTGAAACTGGGAATATTCTGTAGGTTTCCCATTCTCGAATAATTGCCTTGAGTTATGGATCGCGAAATTGATATTTCTTTGTTGGCTATCAGCCACCGTCCCCCTTTTTTGACGCAGATATCTTGCAAAACAAGTATATGAAGGACCCCCTCCCTCTCTCTCTCTCTCTCTCTCTCTCTCTCTCTCTCTCTCTCTCTCTCTCTCTCTGAACGCGCGCGTGTGTGTCCTGGTCACTCCCATCTGAAGTGTAGAAAGATAAAATTTGATTTACCATAATTTTAATCATTGGCATCAGCCGAAAGCACTTTTTCATCCAACTCGGAATGACCGTCCACTATATCTCGGACACCGGCCAAGTTGGTCATATGCCTCAGGGCCATTTCATGCACTTCCATGACCCTTATTCCGAAGGTGCCCTAAGGGCCATTTCTCCTCCATCCGGAGGGAGCCTTATCCCCCTCTGATGATTGATGGATGTGTGGTTAGGAGAGAAAGTCTCTGGAGGTGGGAGGGAGGGAGGAGGCGTGAAAGGGGAAAGAGGGGGAGGGGGGAGAGCGGAGGACCATCTTAATGTTATTCATAAGTGAGTGTCGCAGCAGTGTCCACTAAATCAGCGATAAGCTCACCACTGTGGCTATTTACGAGTTGGGCCGAACGGGCCGATCTCAGCTGAATGTTTGGACGCCACAGCACCTCGTAAAAATGGGAGGGAGGGCTGGAGGGAGTGTGGGAGGGGGAGGGGGATGTGTACCCTTCCTGACTTTCCTTCTTCCTCCTCCTCCTCCTCCTCCTCCTACACGTCCCCTTGAGTTTTATCTCACTCTTCGATTGGGAATATCTTGGGAATGGGGGACAGGGAGTGGGAATGAAGTCTGAGAGGAGACCCCCTGAGTAGAGGGAGGGAGCGGGAGTGCTGGGGGGGTGGGGGTAGAAAGGGTGTTTTGGGGCATGTCGGTGGGAAAATGGGGATGGGGTGGACCCAGGGGTGGGGGTATGGCGGGAGGGGAAGGAAGGAGTTCCCCAGTATTTATGGACACCACTTGATCAGCTATTTTCCTCCTTGAAATGGGGTTCCGTGTTGATTCGGGGGATTTGATTTGTGGGTGGCGGAGCTGAGGGCCGTATATTGGGAATAGAATGTATATATAAATTTGACGGAGAGAGAGAGAGAGAGAGAGAGAGAGAGAGAGAGAGAGAGAGAGAGAGAGAAATTGAATTTGGTAAAACGATCCAAGAAATATTGACATGATGAGTATCAACTTGTTTACATGGAATTTGCGACTTAATTACATCCAAGGGAAGATTAAAAACCTTCTCAATTTTATGGATACCTCTTTGCATGACGTCATAAATCATCTCGGCCAGAAATGAGATTTTTTTTTCTTCCGAGAATCACGAATTATTATTGTTATTGGTTTATTACTTTATGACTTTTAGTCAGTTATGCTTAACGTTAATGTTGCTGCTTTGGTGGTAATTTTAATAATTGTCTTAATGACTGACTTTCCATTTTGAATAATGCTGCTATTAAAGTTTTGCTATAGAACGCCAAATATAATAGTAATAATAGTCATTATTATTATTATTATTATTATTATTATTATTATTATTATTATTATTATTATTATAATAAACGCGAGGCCAATAGGATTATTGAGACTGTCAATGCAGCTTCCAATGCCCTTCACTTGCTGCCGATTGTAGGGGACTACGACGTTGGCTATATATACGGAAATGTTAAAACCCATAAACCAGGGAACCCGTTACGCCCCATTATTAGCCAAATTCCCTCTCCTACATACCAGCTTGCGAAGAAATTGAAAGCTATTTTGACTCCTTACGTTCCAGATGACCACAGTTTTAAGTCCTCTGCCGAGTTTATAGAAGCCCTGAAAACGACACCCCCCGGAGGAGTTATTGCATCGATGGACGTGGAGTCCCTCTTCATGAACGTCCCCGTGGATGAAACAATCCAGATAATTCTGGATCGTGTATATAGAGACGACTCCACGCCCCCATTAAACAACCCTGAGCATGCCCTCCCAAAACTCCTTGAAATATGTACAAAAAAGGCCCCTTTCTCCACCCACAGAGGCTATATGTACACGCAAAAAGACGGTGTAGCGATGGGTTCTCCCCTTGGAGTACTGTGGAACGTCGGGTATTCGCCACCATCGAGAAACCGTCTATGTACGTCCGATATATTGACGACACCTTCATCAGTGCCAACACGGTGGAAGAAATAGAGCGCCTGCGACAAGCCTTCCACGACCACAGTAGACGCAACTTCACCATCGAGCATTGCCGTGACCGTCGCCTCCCCTTCCTTGACGTCCTCGTCGGCAACAAGAAGAACGCTTCGTAACACAAGTGTATACGAAACCCACGAACCTGGGCATGTAGGCCTGAACGGCCAGAGCGAGTGTCCAGAGAGATATAAACGCACTGCAATCAGCGCCTTCATCAAGAGAGCTCTCTCACACTGCTCTTCGTGGAAGGACACACACACTGAATTAGAACGTGTTGCCCAAGTTTTAATTAACAACGGGTATTCCAACCGGGACATCGAAAAAGCCATTCGCAGAAACATCGATAAGTGGTACCAGCAGGAGCCTCGCCCCGCCGCCCTTGAAGACGTCACTCTCTTTTACAAGGGAGTATTTCACAAGAAATACAAAGAGGACGAACGAGCCCTTCGTAACATCATCGAAAGGAACGTCTCCCCCACGGACCCTGCGAAAAAAAGTGAAATTGATCATTTACTACAAAAGCAAGAAGACCAGTGGCCTGATTATGAAAAACAACCCAGCCCCCGTGATGCAGGACCGTCTCAAGAAAACTAACGTTGTCTACCAATACAAATGTCCTGTCCGGGAATGGCCCGGCGCCTACATTGGTATGACAACGATGCGATTTTCCTAGAGGATATCCTGCCACGCTCACGAAGGCCCCATTCATAACAATGCAAAAAACGTCCACAATACCACGATAACTCGGAAGGACATTATTCCTAACATCGGTATTATCGATAAGGCGGCAGACCACCGTCGCCTCCGCCTCTTGGAGGCCCTACACATCGGGAAGGAGAGACCCAGCCTCAACACCACTCAAGAGACTTCACTCCTCCCGACGGTGGCGCGTAGGGCGCCGCCCGCCGGCAGCATAGAGCCAATCGAACGGACCAATCAGGTGCCCCTGCCCAATACTACGCTATGCTCCCAGTCTCCAGCGTCCACACGCGAAGAGCAGTGCGAGCTTCCACCTCTGCAAGACGGCTTGACTCAGGGACTTAATCCTCTGTTCAGCCAATGAAAACACAGCGCTCATCAGACAGAACACCTGGGACACAAACTGGATACCCAGTCACAGGAATTCCAGGCAACGAGAGGGCCGATGAGCTAGCCAAAAGTACAAAACACATTGACAGAGTGCAAATACATATACAACCTGCACTGCAACAAATCAAGAATGCAATGAAACCACTCTGCAAAGAAAACTTGCTAAAAGACCATCGTGAGTGGGTAGAAAAGAACTCACCGTCTGCCAGATGGTATAAGACGTCGACTGACCTAGTGCCTCCTCCCATAGACAGGCACACAACAAGAAAACTTGCTGTGATCATCCACAGACTCAGGCTAGGATACAAAGCCTGCTGGGAAATCGTGGAAAACAGTGTCAGACCATGTGAACACTGTCAAGAAGAAACACAGCAACCACTCCTTCACTACCGGCTGGAATGCAGAGAAACAGCACAGCTAAGAGGTGCAGCACAAATTGAATTACTTGCACAAGACGCTGAGCATGCAGCTGCCACAGTCACAAAAACAATGATTGAAAACTTAGAAGAGCATGCCCAGATGCTCTACAACCTACCACCACCAAGGTAAATAAACTAAAAGTAACGTCAATCACCCTCATCACATCCCCTCACTGTAAGGCTCTATCCACATCATCCACTATCATTCTTTTAAACTTTACCTACCACTGAAATCCTCCCGCAGGGACCCAAGGGAGTAAAGGGTTGGACAACCCCACCTGCACAGCTTCTCTAATATTCGAAAGCCTTACATTTTTTTTTTTCAAACTTCTACTACAATATGACATGATGGCCCTCTCTTACTGACACCATTATCCTTTCCCCTGTTCACTCCTATCTCTACAACTAAAAATATTTCCATTTTCATAAAACTAACCATGAACCTAATGAATCTTTTCAGATCACCCACGGGCCAAACAAGGGAAAGGCCCGTGCCAACAAGAAGTGTTGGCTTAATACAACAACAACAACAACCCATTCCAATCAGTTCACGCTCACCTTTCCTTGAAAATGAACCGATGATACGGTTGGAAACGTTGGAATTCCGTTACGCCCTTAGACTAAGATTTGTTAACCACTTTTGTTATCATATCAATAAATTAGTATTTTCAGAAAACTTTTCTTTAATCAGATATGGACATCGGCCAGCTATTAGCAAATATCAGCCCTGATAAGAAGAGAATAATAAGAAGAATTGAAAAGACCATATACAAAATCAATTCCACTGATGCTGCCATCATCTTTAACAAAACATGTTTGAGAGAGGGTCTCCTACCTTCATATATTATTATTATTATTATTATTATTATTATTATTATTATTTTATTATTATTATTATTATTATTATTATTATTATTATTATTTTCTTCTTCTCGGAGGGCACCAGGAGCCTATTATTATTTTATTATTATTATTATTATTATTATTATTATTATTATTATTATTATTATTATTATTATTATTATTATTAGGGAAAAACTCTCTATCACGAGAGTATATATAATGTTCTAAAGGGTCCACAATAATACAAAGTGTAAAAAGTCCGTGTATAATTTTGAAGACTTTACAGATAGCTTTCGAACCCTTCCCAGGGAAGGGTTCGAAAGCTATCTGTAAAGTCTTCAAAATTATACACGGACTTTTTACACTTTGTATTATTGTGGACCCTTTAGAACATTATTATTATTATTATTAATCGTAAATTAAAATCAATAATTATATATAATTGTGGATTTTTAATTTACCACAATTTAATCATGGTGGTGTGAATTTACTATTATTATTATTATTATTATTATTATTATTATTATTATTATTATTATTATTATTCCATGCAAGAACATTCATGGAAAACATGATTGAAAGCGACCAGCTGTCAAATTAAGCATCTGCTGAATAAAATGCCCATATGTGATAAAAGAGAAAAACGAAGAAGAAAGATCAAGAAAAGAACAACAACAAACAACCAGACTTGTAGAAACATAAGCGACAAAGTCACTTGAAATGGATTTAAAACATTGATTTTAAACAATTCGGGAAGATTTCTAGTGTGACTTCTCTCTCGGTGAGTCTGGCACTGTGAAAGCACTGCTGGTCAAAGCAGGAAGTTTTTATTGACCGAAATGGTTTCACTTCTTGGCATTCAACCACCGAACTTTTGCTATGACGATAACCAACCTCCCCACCCCCCAAAAAATAATACGAATCTATTTCCTTTTGAAGATGTTCATCTGTACACACCAGCGCCTCAGTGGCGTGATCGGTATGGTCTTGCCCTGCCATCTTGGTGGCCACGAGTTCGATTCTCGGTCATTCCATTGAGGTGTGAGAGGTGTGTATTTCTGGTGATAGAAGTTCACTCGCGACGCGGTTCGGAAGTCACGTAAAGCCGTTGGTCCCGTTGCTGAATAACCACTTGTTCCATGCAACGTAAAATCTCCATACAAACAAACAATCTGTACACATCCCACGTTCTTGGTTCCTCGTTGTTTCCTACACAGAAGCCGTTAGGAGTTTGTTGATTGAATGTGTTAACTATTCTTTTAGTGATCTTAGCAAATAGTATAAAGTTGTTGGGTGGAACTGTTATGTGTCAATTATTTTTTCAGCCGCGACAGGACCAAGGAAGCACTGTAGTGTCGCGTCTTTAGTAGACTTTACACTTTCCTTCATTTTTCTCCATAACCATTTCTCACGTAGATTTTATTCAAATGTCGCCTATTAGATATAATTCTAAATTATTGTAACAAGAAAGGTATCACAGATTTCCTCTGGAATCAGAGGAATTTATTTCTTGTGATAGAAATTCATTTCGCGATGTGGTTCGGAACACACAATAAGCTGTAGGTCCTGTTGCTAAGTATAACCAATTGTTTCCTAGCCACGTAAAAATATCTACTCCTTCAGCCCTAGGAGAGCTGTTAATCAGCTCAGTGGTCTGGTTATACTAAGATATACTTAACTTTCTTATCGCAGATTTTCTAACACGTAAGCTAAATCTGGAAGCATTGGAAATGCATATACTTTTCTGTCACTACTGCTAATTTATGGGTGTATTACCTTGCTAAGGCATGTAGATAGCTGCTAAGTAAACTTCAAGTACGATTTTGCAGTTTTTTTTACTTTATTCTTTTGAAGCATCTTCCGTATGGATGTTGTATGCAATTGCGAGTAACCTGCTTGCGTGAAAATATGCTCATGTAGCGAGAGGCATCCTTATAGAGACTGATATTTATGTTGATTTTGAAAATAGTTGTCATTGTCACTGATGAATACGAACTAAATCTAGAAGATGGCTGTGTAGCGCCACATGGCGTGATCGGTATGGTCTTGGCCTGCTACCATGGTGGCCGCGAGTTCGATTCTCGTGCATTCCACTGAGGGGTTGAGATGTGTATTTCTGGTGATAGAATTTCACTCTCGACGTGGTTCGGAAGTCACATAAAGCCGTTGGTCCCGTTGCTGAATAACCACGGGTTCCATGCAACGTAAAAACACCATCCAAACAAACAAGATGGCTGTGTAGTGCTGTCAGTACTGATATATCCATGAACAGTTTTTATTAAAGTAAAAGGAAAAAAAACAAGTCTGGCGCTTCATCTTGACAGCACAGCAGTCAAATACAGTGTAGAGTAGACAGGCAGTCTATGCATAATTGATGCAATATTATCTAGCCAACGGAAAACAGGGGGATTTCAATGTTTTAGCGATTCATTTTTGTTTCATGATTCTGAGTAGCATAATGCGGCAGGTGAAGTATTCCAAGCATAATAAAGTTGGCTTAGAAATAATACTGTTTAAAATAACAAATTTCTTTCTGGCCTAACGCTCTTTCTTTGGAATTTTTATGTTAGAGATCAGTTAAATGCCACTCATCCCCAGGGAGATAAACCTTGAGCAGGTATAAAGATTTTATTGTATGCATTGACTTCGATTATTCATTCTATCGTTCCACGTCACATTTCAAAAAGGCTGTATTTAATACGGCGACGAATCTCCGCACGTAACGCATGAACTAACCGTGACTGAATCGGGGCAGAATATAATCACGCTACCAAGTGGTTTTGATGCATTTCAATCAGCTCTGCGTTCCCTGGTTGTTGTTGTTATTGCTG
>NC_061109.1:45874815-45889815 GCF_015104395.2 Macrobrachium nipponense
CATACACACACACATATGGTTGTGTGTATATATATATATATATATATATATATATATATATATATATATATATATATATATATATATATATATATATATATATATATATATATATCTCAGCCACTAGTCCCCTCAGCTATATAAATGGGTCCGAGCGTCTGCAGGGCTAACGGGAAGGCGATAATTTTTCGGGTGCTACCCCCTTAAAATGGGGTAAGGTGTACAACGAGCGATGTGCGTTCGCCGAAATATAGTGCATAACAAATTTCTTTAGTTTCTTTAAGAGACATTTTATGAAAAATGTTAAATTCTTAGATTATAAATAGCAGAAATGCATACATACATCCATACGTACCTTATTTATATGAAATTGTAATAGCCGCAATGCCCTCTGAACCTCTCAAATTCTTAGCTCAGTTTTGGATACGCTCTTCACTACAAAGCCTCGAGATCCAACTTCAAAGAAGTATGAAGGATATCATGATGTCCGGTAGCGGGAAACGAACCCGCGATACCATAATCACGACGAGGTAACCTTGCCGACCTGACCAAAGAGCAAAGAATTTGAGAACTTAGAGGGCACTGTGGGTATTACATTTACATGTATATATATATATATATATATATATATATATATATATATATATATATATATATATACTTATACATATACATACATACATACATACGTACATATAGAGTGGGTTATCTGTTCTGTAAGAGAGGTGAAACGGATAACTTTACTTCCCGATTTTTATAGTTAGTTTAGATCTAATCCTCGAGAGTCTAAGCCTGACACGGCGAAGTCGTCATAACCAAGGAACAGATTAAGGGTAATCGTCGCAGCTCTTTCTCAAAAAGCTGCTTCGCCGGGGGTGATATTCCTGACCAGACTCGATCGCGTTTAATCTAGATCTCCAGATTCATGGTACCTCCACTCATAAAGCAAAAAAGCTGACATTAGCATAATCCCATACATACGTTCATTGGCATCGGTTTTTTTTTCACACATTCTCTCTCTCTCTCTCTCTCTCTCTCTCTCTCTCTCACACACACACACACACACACACACACACACACACACATATATATATATATATATATATAATATATATATATATATATATATATATATATATATATATTATATGCACACAGACAAATGCGTTCATTGGCATCGGTCTTTTTCATGTATACATAATTTCATATATATATATATATATTAATTATTATATATATATATATATATTATGTATATATATATATATATATATATATATATATATATATATATATATACACAAATGCGTTCATTGGCATCGGTCTTTTTCATGTATATGCCTCCCAGTATTGTTATATTTAGCATTCTAGTTATCCTGTATTCTGGCTAATAGTGATAATTATAGTAGTACCGAGTGTAATATGTGTTAAGATTTCACAATAAGATTAACGTAGAATAACGTATTTGATAAGAGAGACCTTTGTCTGGGAACAGATGTTCTAGTTGTTATTGCCAGTGATAAGAGAATTGACAGATCGTGTGAGATTTTGCCTCGGTAAGAGATAAGGGGGACTTGCTCTTCGTTTTGTCTGTAAAACATGTCAGTCATAATTAAGCACACTTCTGTGTTGTATTTGAACGCGTATGCTTCGCCTTTGTTTTTTGTCCAAAACTCATGGCAATTGCGCAGTGTTTTATAAGGTTGCACCAGATAGTTTCTGAACGTGCTTAAAACGATTACGTCATTTCTGTAGTTCATTCCCAAAACGATTCTGCATACATATCTTGTCAAGCATTTTCAGGAAGTGACATCTTTTTTTTCTTTCTAGAACATCCCATTTAAGAGTTTGGCTCTTAAATTGTAAAGAAATTTCTTATTATTCTGAGACTGTGGAGCTTGCGTGATATGTTAACCATAAGTCAACCCCCCCCCCTATCTCTCTCTCTCTCTCTTCTCTCTCTTTCTCTCTCTCTCTCTCTCTCTTCTCTCTCTCTCTCTCTCTGTCGTTTTTTAAGGGAACTTATAAACTTGTAAAGTAATTTGATTGTTGGTCACTCTTCTTTGTTAACTTATTGTGAGCTCTAAAATTTAAAATTGAAATAGAGTGTTCGTGAAGGCGCTTATAAAGTGTACCCTATGAAAGCGGCTGAAAATATTGTTAAAGGTTTCTTTTGGTAAGAATTCTGCAGAAAGGTATTGTAGTGTTTTTACAGTTTAAGTCATGTCTTAAAATACTTGGTGACTATTTCATTTGATCACATTTCGATTTTCCGTGTTTTGTGAATTGTTTAATTTTTTTGAAGTTGCTTTTTTTCATATTTTGTGTTTACAATCGCTCAGTTTGTTGCATTTACACTTTCTGTGTTTTCATGTTTTTGCATTCACAATTTGTTTGATTAACTTTCTAAAGAGTTTCTTAATGATCTAGTATTGCATACTTGATTTAATTTTGCACTTGACCACTTCTGATTTAATTGCATTTACTTAGGTTTCTTTTCAAATCTTAAGTATTTCTGAATCATTTGAATTTTGTTTGACTGGTTTAATTTCTTGATGAATTAATAATTTTGATGTAATTTTGTTTTATAATTTAATTGAAGAATTAATTAAACTTTGTGTTGTTTTCAAGTGATATTGAATTTTTTCTTAAAATTGCGAATTCCACTTATAAATTTTGAATTTAAAAATAAATCTTTGTATTTAGAGCTTTTAGAATAGTGTTTCATTTATTGACCACCAGTGCTAGTAAAGCCTGTATGATTACCTCACACTTGTTTTGGTAAACTTAGTCTGATTTCTCACATATTTGACAAAGCTTTTTAAGGGATCACTGTTGCCTTAAGAGTACTTAGTCGTATTCTGTTTGTTACGAAAGTTCTAGTAACTAGTTGTTGTTAGGTAACGTTGAATTCTATGATTGGTAAGAATGGGCGTTATTACGGGTATTTGGAACGCTTCGATATATATATATATATATATATATATATATATATATATATATATATATATATATATATATGTGTGTGTGTGTGTGTGTGTGTGTGTGTTGTCTGTTTATATATGTATATAGATACAAAAAAAGGCCGATGTCTTTTTTTTATGAGTGGCGGTACCATGAATCTGCAGATGTGTGTTACAATAATAAGTGATCGAATCTGCTTAGAAATATCACCCCCTCAGTGAAGATACTTTTAAATTGAGATTATTCTTAATCTATTCCTTGGTTATGCCGACTTCGTCGTGCCTGGCTTAGAGCCTAGAGGATTAGATTTGAACGCTAAAAATCGTGAGGAAAATTTATCAGTCTCATCTGGGTTACAGAGCAGATCCGACTAAGCGCTCGGGATTCTGTTCAGCGAGAGAGGAAGAAGTTATGTTAGATTCTCCTGGCAGCATATTCCCGAACCTTCCCTGAAAAAAAAACGGACGTCATGTCTTACAAACAAACCATAGAATCTTCTTGAAAATAATCTCATTGTGTCTTCGTCACCCAAAGTATTGTAATGGAAGCTTTTGGCCTGACCTTACCTAACCCAATCTAACCTGGGCATGGCGAAAAAAACGGTGCTAGTGCTGCTGTGATGAAGCTTCGTCTTCTTTAGCCACTGGCCCCCAGAGAGAGAGAGAGAGAGAGAGAGAGAGACCCTTTTTTCCTGTATATTTATATTTCTGAGGTCGTTTCGCAACTCCCGGTAGCTCGGAGAGTCACGCTTTCGATGATGGTCGCCACTCAGCCAATGGACCGCTAATATATGTATATGACTTTGTGTTCATTCGTATTGGCGAGTGATCTGACAGGTTTCTGACGAGGAAATGGATCTCATGTTGTATTCATCGGCGATTAGCGTGGTGCTTCGTCGGTGAAACGGTGGAGAGAGAGAGAGAGAGAGAGAGAGAGAGAGAGAGAGAGAGAGAGAGAGAGAGAGATATTTCAAGTATGGGTAAACAGTTTTAGAAATTGATGTAAGAAACGAATTTCAGGATATTGACGGTGGAGAGAGAGAGAGAGAGAGAGAGAGAGAGAGATTTCAAGTATGGGTAAACAGTTTTAGAAATTGATGTAAAAAACGAATTTCAGGATATTGACGGGGGAGAGAGAGAGAGAGAGAGAGAGAGAGAGAAAGAACCGTGTAAAGAGAGATTTTTTAATAATGAACGCAAAGAGACGCGCGCCCGAGAGAGTGAGAGAGATAAACCCGGTGGAAGAAGAAGAAGAAGAAGAAGAAGAAGAAGAAGAAGAAGAAGAAGACTAAAGGAGGGATGGAAGAGATGAGGACGGGAGATCAAGGAAACTCGTCACCTCCCTAGCGAGCGAGACGGTCTAGTGTTGACAACGGCCTTAAGCGGCTGACCAAATATCCGGCCGGTTGCGACTCGACCGGTTTATGTCGCATTTCTCATCCGCGGCGATAAGTGCCTGCCTGTCTGCCTGCCTGCCTGCTTGCCTATCTGCCTGCCTGCCTGTCTGTCTGTCTGTCTGCCAGCCGGCCTACCTCTGTCTGTCAGCCTGCTTGCCTGCCTCTATCTGTCAGCCTGCATGCCTGCCTGCTTGCATATCTGCCTGCCTGCTTGCCTATCTGACTGCCTGCCTGTCTGCTTGTCTTCCTGTCTGCCTGCCAGCCTGCCTGCCTGCTTGCCTGTCTGTGTGTCTGTCTGTCTGTCTGTCTGCTTGCTTGCCTGTGTTTGTGTGTGTGTGTGGTGTGTCTGTCTGTCTGTCTGTCTGTCTGCCTGCCTACCTCTGTCTGTCAGCCTGCTTGCCTATGTGCCTGTCTGCCTGCCTGCCTACCTGCCGCTCGCGACATGGACGACAAAAAACGACATGACTACTACGACTGGCAAAACTGATGAACTACCCACCCCACTTCTCCCACATCAGGACGACTTCTAGGCTGACTTGCGCTCAAGTCGTTTCTTGGTATCTTACGACAGAAAAGGAAAGGGCGTAGGGGTGTGTTATGGGGACTGTGTTTTTATTTAGTTATTTTAATATATATATATATATATATATATATATATATATATATATATATATATAAATAAATATGTATGCATATATATATATATATATATATATATATATATATATATAATATATATATATATATATATATTTGGGGTGGGGGGTACAGAAGAATGTGAGGGTTTATGCGCAAACGTTGTATTTAAGAAGTTTGGCTTTTAAGACAGTTACTGAACACAAGCTTCTGTTATTATTGCCGCCTTTCACATGCTTTTAAAACAAGCAAAAAGATAAAAAAAAATGAGGTAATGCATTAAACAATTTATAAATAATCTTAAGAACTAGAGGACTGGGTCAAAGTTGAATGTGTGATTGACAGTGTAAACTACCCTGAAAACAAGTTAGTTTAGGAGGGAATATTTCTCAATTTTAAAGGCTGCACATTATGTATCTATATATAACTCATGAGAGTTTGTGTATTTATTCTCTATATTACTTTTTCTGTCACTTCATGCTGTATTTGAAGATTGTTAGCCTGAGGACAAAGGTTAACAGTAGATTATTGAAAAGCACAAGATAGAATTGCAAATTTTGTGAACCTGGAATGAGACTTGTACTTATTTCGAACTTTCCTACGACATGATCTTCGCTGTAGCATTTCCCGTTTATTTCAATTATGATACATATATCACGATAAAGTGCCGGTGTTTTCTTGTCTGAATACTGAACTACAGTTTCAGTGAGAATTGATGGCAATAGTGCTTAACAATACCGTTGTTATTTCATAATGTCGTCATTTAGTATTTGTTGATGAGCCTTCGGTGAATGTATTCGATGCGGCTTCCAATGCAGAAGTTTGTTGCTTAAGGGGTTCATCCTTGATTCAGCAGTTACAGGACGTTTGTTGCAGTAACTTGTCGTTCGCTGTGGCCACTCAACTTCCCCTATGAGGAGAAACAGCCTACTGCGAATTAAACAACGCCAAGTCTCAATAGTTCACTGCTTTGACTGGTGAGCTGCAGAACTGCGTTACTGTAGTATATTTAGCTTGACCGGCATTGCAGTTTAGAGAATGCCCAGACTGAAGACACGATGTATTCGAAAAGAAAAAAAATGATATCGTAATTAGTGCTTATCAAATAAGCAGCTCAGAAAGACAATCACTGATTACAAACTTCCGCAAAGAGAGTTAACTTAGTTACCCAAATACTCGTCATTTCTGTTTCTTTTTGCGTTTTTGGTTTTGTTTTTGTTTTTGTTTTTACTATCTTTACTTTAAGTCTGTAAAAGTTGCATGTTTTGGTTTTCTTTGAAGCCGCCGCCTATTTAGGGAAATGGCATAATTGTTCCAATATGGTCTTAAGAAATGAAACGGGGGTATTCTTGATGAGTCTTTCAGTTTATATAGATGTTATACTATACAGAAGAGATGAAGGGCTCTGTAGCACTTAGGGAAACTAAAATGGATTGGTTTACTTGACTGTACGATGGGGGACAAAGAGGGCGATAGGTCATTTTGTGTCAGAGTGGTTGGAACAAAAATGTGATCGTGATTCATAAGCACAAACAAGGAAATTAGTCAGAAAAAGAGCAAAGTTCTCAGAATTGGCAGATCTGAGCTTGGTTCTCAATGCAGCGGCGGTGATTGTGCGAGGTGATTTGGATTTTGAATGCAAAGTAGGTTATTGATTTTGACAGTGTCGTGAAGGGATGTGATTATTATACGTTGTTTCAGAAGAATGCTGATTGTATATAAACAGTTGGCTGGGTGAGAATGGAAAGGAAAGGTGTTGGGTTGTGAGTTAATACAACATCGTTGTAAGAATATGTCAATGGCTGTAAAGGTGTGAAGGGGATTCGCTGGAGGTCTATCTGGTTAAAACTTCTTTTTGTGGAAATTAAAACAATTCATCTTGATAAGAAACAAGAGGCAGAAGCATATAGTATATATTAAGATGTTTGAAAAGTGAGCTAGGATCACAATTACTGAAGTGGTCGGAGTAGATGGGGGGGGGGGGGGGGGGGGGGGGGGGGGTTAGGACGGATCAAGGGCGAGGTCTATATTATATCTATATGGATGCAACAGGAGAAGAAATAACGAAAGTAGATTTGTTCGATAAATAAGTATGCGTCGCTCTTCCTTTACGAAGCAAAGTGAAAATTTCTAAATTTATTTGGTAAGAAACAAACGCATAGGGAACGTCCATTGACACAGCAAGTAAGATCTGATTCCCGGGTTAACTGCAGGAATTGATTTTATGAGGGCTTGAGTGTACGGTGTATACCTTGTACATCTGAAGCATCCCCAAAGACCTCGGATGTGTATTATTCGCTTTACTTTTCCTTGACGTCCTGAAAAGGTGGGAAAGTGAGCACGCATACATTGAGTCTCAAAAACTTTCTTGATGATGAAGATAATATTGATATTGTAATTATTATTCTTGAGTGTGAATCGGATGCAATCACTGAATCCAAGTTTAGGATTTCGAGGCTTAGAGTATTTAGATATTTCTTTCGGGACGCTTTTTTTTTTTTTTATCTTAATTGACGGCGATTCTGTTGCAAATGAGCGGCTTCTCACAGAAAGAAAAGTTGTCCGTTCGGTAACCCAAAGTGCCTGTGAGGATTAAGCAGAAGGAGCTCATTCATATTCTATTGGCCGGCGGCAGCGGCAGCAGCAGTCATATCCAAGCGAGAATTAATTTGGCTGATTTCGTTATTACGCGATTGTCAACATTATGGTCTCCGATATGAGTAACTGAAACTAGTACGGCTTGTTGAGACAGGTAATGGATGAAACCATCTTTTGTATGTATAATATCATTCTGTCTTCAACTGACGCTATATGATTTATTTCCTTCACTTTCATGACCTAGACTCGGTCTTTCTTATTCGTTTCGCAATGACTGATTTCAGAGAACTTCGTTATTTCAGTTTTATTCATGAGTCGTAAAACGACGAAGAAACCAAACTATATCATCCTATGAGTCCTCCAGAGAAATCATAATTTGCCTTCTCATTTTTAAATACTGAAGTGAATTTGGTAAGCCGTCATTCATTCAGTTTTATTTATGAATCATAGATGAATGTCGTCAATCTTAGGTCCTCCAGAGAAATCAGATTTTTATTATTATTATTTTATTAAAAGTAATGGCTACTTCAGCAGCATTACACTTGTAGAGATTCTTCTCTATTTTGCGAATAGCGGCTTTTCAGTGCTACTTAAACAGGCTAGTAGAGCGCCTATAGAGGTCATGGTAAAATACAGGGTCAAAATAGTGTATATATTTGAATTTTACAGATAAACTATGATACCATAGTCATCAAAGTCATTAACGATTCTCTCTCTCTCTCTCTCTCTCTCTCTCTCTCTCTCTCTTAAAGCGAGCTTTCGTCTGGAGCTGCCAGACATCCTCGGGCTGGGAAGCTGAGGGTGGACTGATCTTGGTGCGGTGTCCGTCCTCCTTATATCTGTGGTTGACAGCAAGGGGTCTGCCCCATGCTTGTCTCCTATTGGCTGGTGGCGGTGAGTCTTGTTTTCATTGGCTGCCTGAGCCAGGTCTCAAGCACTTTCCTCGAGCCGATGGTTGCGTTGCAGCATATCCTGCAGCCGCCTGGACCTCCTAAGCGGCGCTGTAACATTGATGGGCGTTGCGCTACGCCTGTGGGACGTCACGGCTACTTTGATTTCCATCGGCTGCAGGAGTACCTCGTTCGGGGGCGTTGTCATCCATAGAGTTGTCATGATCGGTGGTGTCATTGTTAGTGGCAGGTCTTCTCATACTCGTAGGGAGGAGAAATTCTTCCTGCGTCGTATTCAGTGAAGGTTTTATTTGCTGGATGAGGCGCCTCCAGCAGGCGCAACCGACGGGCATCAGGGGCCTTCCCGATGATCTTCGTGTTCTTATGATGACATCTCGGGAGATGGCCTCGTGATGTTTGGTGCGGGCGTGATTCTTTATAGCCCCCTCTTGGGCGTGGCACGAGAGTCTCTTCGACAGTCGCATGGTAGTCATACCTACGTAGGCGCCGCTGCATTCGCGGACTGGGCATGTATACTGGTACACTACATGCGTCTGCTTCAGGGTTCTCGTACCTGTGGAGAGGGTTATTTTCATAATAAGATCGCGCGTCCTCCGATTCTGGTAATATATGATTAAGTCGATATTCTTGGTGTCGTCAGTCGGGGATACATTATCAGAAATAATTTTCTTGATGGCGTCCTCTTCTTCACGGTATGGGAACTCATGAAGGCTTTGTAGTACAGCTTGATATTATTCCTGGGGGCGGGGCTGCGGGCTCTCACTACCGTACCATTTCTCCAGGCTGTGCGGACTTCCTTGCTGATTAATTTATTTGAGTACCCGTTATTCACAAGTACTTGGGAGGCGCGGTCGAGTTCCTGGTGAGTGTCCTGCCAGGTCGAGCAGTGGGAGAGGGCCCTCCTGACGAAGGCCCTGACGGTGGTGCTTTTGAATCTGGCGGGGCACTCGCTGTCTCCGTTGAGGCAAAGTCCTAAATTGGTTTTCTTTGTGTAGACTGAAGTACGGAGACCGTCTTCCGTCTTGCTTACAAGGACGTCGAGGAAGGGGAGCCGATCGTCGGAGCTGCGTTCGACTGTGTAATTCAGCACACTACACTGCTGAAATGCTTGACGGAGGGCTTCTACCTCATCCTCGCGTCGACTTGCACAAAGATGTCGTCAATATAACGTGCATATCTGCGGGGTTGCTGCATCCTGGCGAAGACCCGTTCCTCCACGGTGCCATATAAAAGTTAGCGAAGAGGACCCCCAGTGGGGAGCCCATCGCCACGCCGTCCTTTTGGCGGAACATCTGGCCACGGTGGGTGGAGAAAGGGGCCTTCTTCGTGCATATCTCCAGCAGCGTACGGAGCGAGGCTTCCGGTATGTTGAGGGGCGCCGTCGACTGATTCCTGTAGCACGATCAAGGATTATATCTATGGTTTCGTCGACAGGCACGTTCGTAAATAGGGACTCTACATCCAGCGAGGCGATAATCCCGGTACCAGGGGCGTCCTTGATGGTTTCTAAGAACTCTGCCGAATACTGCCAGGCTGTACCGACTCGGGACGTAAGGGGTCAAAATTTGGTTGAGGCGTTTAGCCAAGGCGTACGTAGGGGCGGGCGTCTGGCTGATGATCGGCCGGAGGGGGTTTCCTTGTTTGTGGGTTTTTACATTGCCATATAAATAACCCAGGCTGTAGTCTCCTTGTATGGGCGGGAGGTGCACAGCATTTGTTGCAGCATTCACTGCGCTGATGACTCCGTTAGCCTCCCTCTTTGATGTCGTCTGTCGGGTTCCTCGTCAGGCGCTCGAACTTGCTCTCGTCAGACAAAATAGCATCCAGCTTCTCGTGATATTCGGCAGTATCAATCAAGACGAAGGCTGCTGTCTTGTCCGCGCGTCGCACCGTGATGTTCACTTTCTCCTTCAGTTCTTCGCTGCTTTTCTTCATCTCCTTGGTGAGGATCCCGCTGGAGTGCGAGCCCCTCTCTGTAAGAGCTTCAGCAGTAGGGAGGGGTTGAAGGGCGTCGGTAGTTCTCACGATGCTCCGGGCTTCGAGTTGCTGGATGGAGTCTAGGAGCAACTCGATTTCGAGTCTCTTGTCATGAGGCCTGGGTCTTGAAATGAAGTGGCAATTAAGACCAGCTTCAGAAGGGCGTCTTGATCGGGAGTGGGGTGGGGTCGTAATCGGTGGGAAGGTTAATGTATCCTCGGTTCGTTCAGGGACTCGGAGTTTGCCGCCGTTCAGAGAGATGAGCTTGCGCAGGGCAACCTCTCATCCGCTGTTTCATGTCGTCCTCCTGAAGGCGGACGAGGCTTCTCTCGATGTTCCCAGGGTACGTTGGTTCCTCTCCTACTGGGTTGTCTACATCCATGGGTATGTCACGTTCAGGATTTTCAAATTCGGTGTTGTCCAGTCCATGACTACCTTCCTCTCGAAGTAGGAGAGGAACCTATAGCAGTACGTCCTGGTGCCCTTCGAGAGGAAGGTAGTCATGGACTGGACAACACCGAATTTGAAAATCCTGAACGTGACATACCCATGGTAGACAACCCATGGAGAGGAACCAACGTACCGTAGGAGAGGAACCAACGTCCCTGGGAACATCGAGAGAACCTCGTCCGCCTTCAGGAGGACGACATGAAACAGCGGATGAGAGGTGCCCTGCGCAAGCTCATCTCTCTGAACGGCGGCAAACTCCGAGTCCCTGAACGAACCCGAGGATGCATTAACCTTACCGATTACGACCCCACTCCCGATCAAGACGCCCTTCTGAAGCTGGTCTTAATTTGCCACTTCATTTCAAGACCCAGGCCTCATGACAGACTCGAAATCGAGTTGCTCCTAGACTCCATCCAGCAACTCGAAGCCCGGAGCATCGTGAGAACTACCGACGCCCTTCAACCCCTCCTACTTGCTGAAGCTCTTACAGAGAGGGGCTCGCACTCCAGCGGGATCCTCACCAGGAGATGAAGAAAGCAGGGAAGGAACTGAAGGAGAAAGTGAACATCACGGTGCGACGCGCGGACAAGACAGCAGCCTTCGTCTTGATTGATACTGCCGAATATCACGAGAAGCTGGATGCTATTTTGTCTGACGAGAGCAAGTTCGAGCGCCTGACGAGGAACCCGACAGACGACATCAAGAGGGAGGCTAACGGAGTCATCAGCGCAGTGAATGCTGCAACAAATGCTGTGCACCTCCCGCCCATACAAGGAGACTACAGCCTGGGTTATTTATATGGCAATGTAAAAACCCACAAACAAGGAACCCCTCCGGCCGATCATCAGCCAGACGCCCGCCCCAACGTACGCCTTGGCTAAACGCCTCAACCAAATTTTGACCCCTTACGTCCCGAGTCGGTACAGCCTGCAGTCTTCGGCAGAGTTCTTAGAAACCATCAAGGACGCCCCTGGTACCGGGCTTTATCTACCTCGCTGGATGTAGAGTCCCTATTTACGAACGTGCCTGTCGACGAAACCATAGATATAATCCTTGATCGTGTCTACAGGAATCAGTCGACGGCGCCCCTCAACATACCGGAAGCCTCGCTCCGTACGCTGCTGGAGATATGCACGAAGAAGGCCCCTTTCTCCACCCACCGTGGCCAGATGTTCCGCCAAAAGGACGGCGTGGCGATGGGCTCCCCACTGGGGGTCCTCTTCGCTAAACTTTTATATGGGCACCGTGGAGGAACGGGTCTTCGCCAGGATGCAGCAACCCGCAGATATGGACGTTATATTGACGACATCTTTGTGCAAGTCGACGCCGAGGATGAGGTAGAAGCCCTCCGTCAAGCATTTCAGCAGTGTAGTGTGCTGAATTACACAGTCGAACGCAGCTCCGACGATCGGCTCCCCTTCCTCGACGTCCTTGTAAGCAAGACGGAAGACGGTCTCCGTACTTCAGTCTACACAAAGAAAACCATTTAGGACTTTGCCTCAACGGAGACAGCGAGTGCCCCGCCAGATTCAAAAGCACCACCGTCAGGGCCTTCGTCAGGAGGGCCCTCTCCCACTGCTCGACCTGGCAGGACACTCACCAGGAACTCGACCGCGCCTCCCAAGTACTTGTGAATAACGGGTACTCAAAATAAATTAATCAGCAAGGAAGTCCGCACAGCCCTGGAGAAATGGTACGGTAGTGAGAGCCCGCAGCCCCGCCCCCAGGATAATCGCAAGCTGTACTACAAAGCCTTCATGAGTTTCCCATTACCGTGAAGAAGAGGACGCCATCAAGAAAATTATTTCTGATAATGTATCCCCGACTGACGACACCAAGAATATCGACTTAATCATATTACCAGAATCGGAGGAGACGGCGCGATACTTATTATGAAAAATAACCCCTCTCCACAGGTACGAGAACCCCTGAAGCAGACGCATGTAGTGTACCAGTATACATGCCCAGTCCGCGAATGCAGCGGCGCCTACGTAGGTATGACTACCATGCGACTGTCGAAGAGACTCTCGTGCCACGCCCAAGAGGGGGCTATAAAGAATCACGCCCGCACCAAACATCACGAGGGCCATCTCCCGAGATGTCATCATAAAGAACACGAAGATCATCGGGAAGGCCCCTGATGCCGTCGGTTGCGCCTGCTGGAGGCGCTCCTCATCCAGCAAATAAAACCTTCACTGAATACGACGCAGGAAGAATTTCTCCTCCTACGAGTATGAGAAGACCTGCCACTAACAATGACACCACCGATCATGACAACTCTATGGATGACAACGCCCCCGAACGAGGTACTCCTGCAGCCGATGGAAATCAAAGTAGCCGTGACGTCCCACAGCGTAGCGCAACGCCCATCAATGTTACAGCGCCGCTTAGGAGGTCCAGGCGGCTGCAGGATATGCTGCAACGCAACCATCGGCTCGAGGAAAGTGGCTTGAGACCTGGCTCAGGCAGCCAATGAAAACAAGACTCACCGCCACCAGCCAATAGGAGACAAGCATGGGGCAGACCCCTTGCTGTCAACCACAGATATAAGGAGGACGGACACCGCACCAAGATCAGTCCACCCTCAGCTTCCCAGCCCGAGGATGTCTGGCAGCTCCAGACGAAAGCTCGCTTTAAGAGAGAGAGAGAGAGAGAGAGAGAGAGAATCGTTAATGACTTTGATGACTATGGTATCATAGTTTATCTGTAAAATTCAAATATATACACCTATTTTGACCCTGTATTTTACCATGACCTCTATAGGCGGCTCTACTAGCCTGTTTAAGTAGCACTGAAAAAGCCGCTATTCGCAAAAATAGAGAAGAATCTCTACAAGTGTAATGCTGCTGAAGTAGCCATTACTTTTAATAAAGTATGCTTGTGAGAGGGTCTGCTTCCTAAGTACACTAATATTTTATTAATATTATTATTATTATTTATTACTATGGTGCCTTCGGTGAGTCAGCCTCAATCCTTAACGTTGAGAAAGACTATGGGCCACGTTGCAAGTATAGAGAGCTTCCTGAAGAAGCCTGCAAATCTTCAGTCACTTCTTCAGTACCTCAGGAAAGTCCATCATGCATGAAGCTCATGTGAAAGGCAACGCATACCAAACTTGACCCTATCAAAGTTACTTAAAAGCAGTGGTATCATCCCGTACCCGATACCAAGACGATGAAAGGCTAGGAAAAGTGTTATCACCTGTTCTTCCTTCACCTCTCTATTGGTCTGCTATCCTAATCTTGCTTTCGCCTTGACATTAAAGAATAGCACCACCCATAGCAAAGACTTCCAACGTTTTCAGTTAATTTAGATGTTCCAAAGGGAGGTGTTAAATCGTCAATAGCTGAGACGTAAACGTACCATATATATATATATATATATATATATATATATATATATATATATATATATATATATATATACGTATAATATATATATATATATATATATATATATATATATATATATAATATACGTATATATATATATATATATATATATATATATGTATGTGTGTGTGTATGTATATATATATATATTATACTATATATATATATATATATATATATACTATATATATATATATATATATATATGTATGTATATGTATATACAAACCTATTTTTTAAGTTAGAATTCATACATCCCGAACATGTGGAAATTTTAATTCCTCTGCAACGAGTTACAGAGTCTTGCACCAGCTATAAGCAACATAATCCCTCTTTCATATTCCATTGGTGTTGTTAACGTTACCGATGTTGTGATAACCATTGGGAAATATATTGAATCTCCACCTAGGTTCCTCTTAATGCTGAGTGATTTATTGAAGAATTTTTTGGCGGGTTTTTTTCATTTCAAGTTTGGTTAAGCTTTTTTGAATATTGTTTTTATGTAAAATGACCACGGTATCTTTTTTCATTTTCTGTTAGTGTTTCCCTGGGTTTAGACAGCATCGAGTTTTTTTTGTTCATTTACTTTATGTCCTTACATTTATTGTATTCTCTAAGCCTTCATTTTGGCAGTACATCATTACAGCTGTCTAGTCATACGATCCTTCTAAAGGAG
>NC_061109.1:45894815-45909815 GCF_015104395.2 Macrobrachium nipponense
GTTTCTGGCACAGATATGTAATCTTTTATCTCAAATATAATGCATCTGGGTTTTAGTAATCTTTTTATTGAATATATTTTTATTAGAAGTAGTAGTGCTATAGTAGATTCACATCAACTGTGCATTTGATGTCTAGGCCAGTCCCTTACGACGCTCCTGATTAGCTGTTGATAAGCCAATCACAGGGCTGGAAACTCTCAGGCTCTCACGAGTGTTCACATAGGCAGGATGTATGTTCCATCTCTCCTGAAGGATACTTTTGAAAGACGTATCCCTCAGGAGAGCTGGAACATAGATCCTACCCTTGTGAACTCGAGAGAGACTGAGAGTTCCAGCCCTGTGATTGGCTTATCGATAGCCAATCTGGAGCATCGTAAAGGACTGGTCTAGTCATCAAATGCATGGTTGATGTGAATCTTCTATAGTAGTATAAGTAGTAGTAACAGACAATTAGCCCTTTGGCATTTTCAATTAACAAGTACTATAAATATACTTGCTGATAATTGAATGATTTACGTTCATGGTGAAAAGTGACTGATGCTCTTGGTTTTAAGTTTAGAAAGATGATTGTCGTTTCCCTGATGACATGGTACACCGCAAATGACTTCCCGACGGACTTCTATCACCATATGCTCAAGTTTCTGACACTGAACAGTAGGGAGCTGGTCTCACAGCCAAGGGAAAACGGGAAATGAGAAATATTTCAGTAGAGTGAAGTATAAAAAGTCTGTTCGCGCACATTCTCTCTCTCTCTCTCTCTCTCTCTCTCTCTCTCTCTCTCTCTCTCTCTCTCTCTCTCTCTCTCTTTCTTATAGGGCAATGAGTAAGGCAACCCAGTCCTAAGGAAAACAATAACATGATTTGGCGAGTACAGGTTCACAAAAATCTACAAAGAAAATGCGACGCAAACGGAAACTCTTGGCTCTGTGGTTGTGCAGTCCGTCAGGACACCACTCCAACTGCCTCTTCTCGCTGTGTGAAGAGCTGAATGGCCCTAAGTGTTCCAGTGCCTGGCTTGTGGGTCTGAATTTCATCAAATCAACCGAAGCCTTAGTTTTCCGCTGGTTAAAATTGTCTGAAATGCCCTCCTTCCCAGTTCACTTACATTTTCAAACTTCGCCTTTCATGCATAGTAAATGTAAGCGGAGTTAAATACATTTTTCTTTTTATGTTTTTGCACGACTCGTATAATCATTTAAACTTGAGCTATCGAAGCTAAGCTATTCTATAAACTTTACAGAGACCGCAAGACTATTGCAAGGCTATTGTAAAGAGAGAGAGAGAGAGAGAGAGAGAGAGAGAGAGAGAGAGAGAGAGAGAGAGAGAGAGAGAAAGCAACATTCCACGAATGTTGCTTCACGACGGTATCGTAATACCCACTGTTACTTAATCGTCAAAGGAAGTTTGGTCTGTTCCTGCCTCATTATTCTAGGTTAATTTCAGGATAAAACAAGATTCGGTGTCCCTCAGTCTTCCTTATTATTAGTTTGTAGCGGAAAGAACTTTGCACAAGCCTGCCCCTGGCTGCAAATTGCCGAGATGTATACTTGGATTGCACCAGCCCGTTTTATTTTTTTTTTTTATTTTTTCATTCCCTAGGTTTGGTTAGGTTATGTTGGATTAGGCTAGTCCAAAGAAGTTCTTAGCAGGTAGTTTGGATTTGGGGAAACACAATAAAATTATTTCCATGAAGATTTTATGGTTAGTTTTTAAGATTTAGCGTCCAGCTTTTTCAGGGAAGGTTCGGTACTCGGTTACAGTTCGGGAATATGCAGGCTGGCTACGTTTCATTAAAATCAAGAAAAGGAAAATATAGGTTTTAATCAGTCTCTTCATTTATGATTAGCCTAGAAAGAAACTGAATTTCTTCGGGTAATCAGCACCCTTTATCCTTGTTTTATTTATTCTACCATAAGTATATAGATATGATAAGTCTGGTGCTCGAATTCTCATTCATAAACAGTAATGGGGAGTAAGTCTAGAGCAGCCAACAGAGAGAGTTGTTTTATAGATTCATTTTCGTTTTATTATTGTGTTTTTATCCTCTTATATGTTTATCCTTGTTCTATTTTTGCTCCTTTGTCTCCTGGTTAATTTTGTGACCGAAGTTTTGTGCTGAAATGCGTTAAGTCGAAGGTTTAAAAACTAGACGAAGAATTTTTCCTTTAGACTGTAAACTTTGGAACTTTGGCATTTCAGTATCTGAAACGAAATGCCCTGGCTTATATATATATATGTTTGCAGTTCATAATGATTTGGCTTCGTAGATTTAATAATTGCAACTAATGGTAGGATTTCCTCATCGGCGAATTTAATGCAATTAATTCGTCATCAAAGATTTTTATTTCTAGAAATCCGTTTGTGTAATAATAATAATAATAATAATAATAATAATGAATAATAATAATAATAATAATAATAATATAATATAATATATAATAATAATATATATTATTATTATTATTATTATTATTATTATTATTATTATTATTATTATTATTATTGATTCCAGCTTCTTCATCTTCAATTATTCATCGAAAATCAGGAAGATATCCTTATTAAATATATATTGTAATAATAAGGATAAGAATGTTGATGTTTCCATTCAGACTGAAATCAAGGAAACGATTATCATAATTTTTCGTTTATAGAACAATTATGATTGATTTCTTTTTACAGTCGGAATTGTTTCCTTCTTTCCATTAATCGCCCTTGAACCAGCTTTTGGTATTGTTACCATGTGATCTGTTACCTCTTGAAATTGTGTAGAGGGAAAACAGCTGACTTAATTTTAATTTCAGTTCACTTCTATCTATTAAGTCTTCTCTTGTTTTTTTTTAATATGATTTCCATTGAACAACTCAAGCACAAATCGTTCAAATGACCTGAAATGCAGTCCTATTTTTTTCTTTTTTGCGAATTGCAGAATTGTCACTTTGGCAACACCGAGGTGGCTCGTTATCTAGAATGGGTTTTCCTGGCCGTCCTCTGGGAAATCTAGACGCATAATTATTTTCAGTTTTCTTGTTCAGTTGTCTTTGATCATTATTAATAACCTTGAACTGCGTCTGTATATCAAGAGATGTCTAGCAGAATTGTGACGTGACCCGAAAATAAACGAGAACGTTTCGAAATACTCGTTTTCTGGGAATTTTTCCTTTACGATTTCATAAAGTCGAGTTGCATCCAGGCGGTAAGAATTTTCCCGCGCTAAGCGATACCAATCCGGAATGACGGGACGAGAGAGTTCATTTCCCGCCCACTCCTCTCTGCCAGACGCGCGAGTTTCCCCCTCGTTCTTATCTGATATTATCCGCGGTTATCCCATCCCAGGAAGGATATTTATATATTTGGGGCCCCTTGGCCGCCTCATTTTATTTCTTTATTGCTTCTGTGGTTATGGGATAATGTTGAGGTATATATACGTCTCAGAATTTTAGGTTTTCAAAGTTATTATCCACGCATGGCATATATTCCGGAGTAACAAACATATACACATTGGTTCTGCTGAGCGACTTTATATACATAATAATGGCGATTTGTTGCATACTAATGCGGGTCGTAATTAAGCTAGTTGTGATAAGCCACTTACTAGGGTAGTACTAATATCGATCCCGATATAACGAACAAGTTTTTTTTTTTTTTTTTAGCTCATTTTAAGGCCTCGAAAAAAATAACAATGATAATAACATGATCGAGAATCTAGTCTGGAGACAATCACATTGGTGACTTCACGGCTACAAGTGAGGTGTTATTATATATAGCGAATGTGTTATTTTTACAGTCTTCCAGCTATTCAGTTTAAGAAATCCCTCTCAAGTTATTATTGTTAAGTGTTATGCTGGTGTAGTGGTATTTCTCGTTTCCAAGATCAGTTAGCTTTTGATTCTTACGGTTGTGGGGGCTCTCTATAATACATAGAATATTCAGTATGTCTCTTCACAAATTAATACTCCGATATATCAGTATCTGAATTTTGATTTGCCATCTCAGTAAGAAACGTAATACCCAAAATCAATACTTTCGCTTGGACTGATAAGTTTAGATAATTTGTTAACATGGTAACTTAGTAATGTACGTTCAGTTACAAAAATTTCAACCTAGGGTTTGGTAATCCCCCTACAATGTTAGAATGCCTGGATATGATTTTGATTTCAAGTTTTCCTGCATTAACGATGCAGGCAGAGCAGTATTAGTTCTTAATATACTTGAGGCAGTGGAATTCTGTCAATATTCTAAAGACTTTGTGCCCTGATACGTTTATGACCATTCTCCAGTCTTATATTATCATTGTGTGTGAGTATAAACGAAAATTTCCATCAACAAAGTTCCGTAATTTTTTCTGTAAATAGTATTCACCGATTAACCTGTTCTTTTATTGCCAAACGGATCTTTGCCCACGCTTTTTATATGTGGTTTGCCTGATTACGGTCCATTATTTTGTCTGCTATGGGTGTGCTTGAGTTATTCTCGTTCGTTCACATGATGCTGGTATTTTATCGGAGGAAGCTTATCACCGGGTTAAGAAACCTTTCACTGTAGTACGTAGCTTTACTTGCCATGAATTAAATTTTGCCTAGATTAGTGTAGGATTTGTGATGTTTATTTGTGACTAAGTTCTGTTTTCAAATCCTGGACTGTGCCTTGGCCTCTGTAGTACCAAGGCTTTCCCAAGTCTAGGGTTTTAGTGCCCATCGTACTTTAGGATGTACTCAAGCATCGTTTCTTTTATTCATTTGATTACTTTTATGTTTTGTTCTTTATTGTTCTCCTTCGTCTTATCAACACTGCCTTAATCTATTCGCTGTTACTGAAATGCAACCAGTTCTCGTATCTTTGTAATACATCGTAGTAAGCCCACTTAACTACGTAGAAGAAATTTACAAATGAAAAGCGAACTTTTACTGAATCCCTAGAGTGTCACTGGCCCACATTTTCCTATATTGCCTTGCTTATTAACATTTATTTTCATTTACACTCCGTGAAAACTACTGACAGTCCCTGAGATTTTCAGTATTTTCCCTAAGCTGTTGTTTCGAAAGTGTTTTTATTATTCTGTATTTATTGTAGTTAAAAGGCGCTTAAATTCAATAGGCAAAATTGTTTTTCATATCTTACCTAAGAATATGTCTGGTTACGTTTTAACTAACGTATATTTAAAAGACTGTTGAAGTACTCTGGATAATTAGGTCATTGTTTTGCATCCTTATATAGATGTAAAGGCTAAATTCAGTTGCCTGGCTAAATGAGTAGACAGTGGATTATGGTTTAGAGGCGAGGTAGGAACAATATAGGCCTACGGTGGGAAAGCGTTAGGCAGTTCCGACTAGTATTTTAATGATCACTGAATAATTCTTTTTACATAGAATTTTCAACAAGTATCCAAATATATCAGGGCTGAAATGTTTCAGTATAATATGCGCTTTCCTGCATCTTTATCGTTTTGCTTTACTAGAATCGCCATGTACCCAGTGTTCCGTGTACCCAGACTGGCCCCACCAGCAAAGCAGAAAAAAAAAAAAAACTGATGACGAAAACTTCAACCTCAGCTCGATCTCCCAGCAGTATGGCGGGGGTTTTGGCTATGGCCGATGGCAAGTGCGTGTGTTGAACTTGGAGGAGGAAGAGGAGGAGGAGGAGAAAAGGGAGGAGGTATAGGAGGAGTAAGTGGAGTAAGAAAGAAGAAGAGAGGGGGGGGGGAGGAGTAGGAGTAGGAGGCGCGAGTGTGAAGGAAGGAAGGCTGGGAGGCAGGCTTTGATTTTATTTCGTCAGTTCCGTCGGCAGCAGCACCTTTCCTCGCCTGGAAGTCTCGAGGGGGAGTAGCGAGAGAAAGAGAAGAGAGATGGAGGAGGAGGAGGAGGACGTAGGTAGTAGTAGGCCAGGCAGACGAAGGGCAGGAGGAGGAGGAGATTCCCCTACGTCCCCCACCCTCCATCCCTCGACCCCTCTCCCTCGAGATAAGGCGACGAAGATACTGGCTGCGTGGCGCCCTTTATCAAACGCGAACTCCTCATCCGGGAACTTAGTGCCAACAACTTATACTTGTGGGGAGAAATGGATGGGGAAGGAAGAGGGAGAGTGGGGGAGGGGGAGGGAGAGGGAAAGGGGAAACGGCGGGTAAATAGTGGCGAAGGGGATAAAAATAAAATGGGGGTAAAGATGCGGAGATGAGAGAAGGAGCGAGGCTGGATGATTGTGAAGAGGAACTGGAGAGAGATTGATAGATCAGAAGAGAATCATGGAGGTTGATAGGATAAGGAAGACAGACAGACAGACAGACAAGATCAAATTAATACAAGAATAAATGAGTAAATAATGGGGAACTTGAAAACAATACTATGACAAGGAATTTTAATAGTAAGGTAGGGAATAAAGAATTATCTGAAAATGGGAAAATACTTATCTAAATTATCTGCTACGACATTTTATTTATTGGAAGGTAATTTTCGGTGAATTCGAGATTCAGCCTTTTCACAGAGTTGATCGATATCTGAAAATTTGCATCAGATTTTGTATATTTGCGGTACTCTTGAAATGGAACAAACATAGGAAAAAAATTATGTATATACACATACACAGGTACATGCTTGTGTGTATACACAGACACGCGCTATATATATATATATATATATATATATATATATATATATATATATATATATATATATATATTATTATATATATATATATATATATATATATATATATATATGTATATAGTGGCGTAGTCGGTATGGTGTTGGTATGCCACCTCGGTGGCCGTGAGTTCGATTCTCGGACATTCCATTGAGGCGTGAGAGATGTGTATTTCTGGTGATAGAAGTTCACTCTCGACGTGGTTCGGAAGTCGCGTAAAGTTGTTGATCCCGTTGCTGAATGACCACTTGTTCCATGCAACGTAAAAACACCATACAAACAAACACAATGGAGCAGCTCCATCTCATTTGATTTGATCCTACCGTCCGTGTCTGCAAACATACATTGATATATAGATGCATGCATATTCGGTTGAATAATTTACACAATAGAGTCATGCTTGTTTCTTTTCTAGTACGATAATTACTTTGAAGTTGAACTTAGTTCAACAAAGTTCCGTTGCGTAACATTTTCCATTGTCAGAGCATCAACAAACTTGATTTCATTTAAAAGTTCATTTGTTCATAAGAAATCGTATGATTTTGGTAGACGTTTTATTTCCCGAATAATTGGTGCAAAATATTTTGTTATGTTTAAAGATTGAATTGATTTGGCACTGTATTTGAAAGCATTTGAGACTAATAGCAATTTGTTCAGAGAGAATATTTTTTCATACAGAGCATGCGGTTTTGTTTAGAAAGGAAATCTTTCGGTAAATCACATTCGAAATCCAATGTTCAGTTAGTTTTATATATATATATATATATATATATATATATATATATATATATATATATATATATATATATATATATCATAAATATATAATATATATATATATATATATATATATATATATATATATATATATATAATATTCTGTGCACCGCACTTAATTTTGTTGAGGAAAAGATGTCCAACTCAATTTTGCTGACGGAGATATATTGAACGTTATCAGCAGGAAGATATTTTCAATTTAGAAATCGCAAAAAATTTTCAGTGAAGAAATCGTTTTTCTGTGCGATATTTTTTTAATAGTTTTATCTTTATGTAAAGAAGAAATCGATCAAAGGAGGCTAGTCAGCTTTATTGAGAAGAAAGCAGATTTTTTTTTTATGAAAGATATACGTACCTACCATTAGATGCGTTTAGCATTACAGAAATAAAAGAAAACGTTCTATGAGTCAGAGAAAACAAAAGGAAAGGGAACAATCTCGAGTATAAGAACGGAAAGGGCTCTTCTTGAGCCCAACGGACAAATGACTGAAATAATACCTGTAAACAAAACAAGACCACTTTTCTGCGAAGATGGAAAATCTAGAGAAAATGCGATTAGAAGGAGCTTTGATTCAGTGAAAAGAGAATGAAAAAGAGAAAGTACAAAAACATTCAAAAACATGTCTGCAGGCATTCGGAAGCTCTATTCAGGAAGGTGATGAAGAAAATAGCATTCGTGCAAGTTATTGTTTATTGCAGGATAGTTGCTTTCATCAAGCCAAAGAGTATTGAGTGATGAATAGCCATTTGCGTTAAGTAACATTTTTAAGTTTTAACTATTTTCAAGAGAAAAGTTGACGTTCTGAACAAGGCATTAGCGGAAGAATCCTATGTGAAGAATCTCTCTCTCTCTCTCTCTCTCTCTCTCTCTCTCTCTCTCTCTCTCTCTCTCTCTCTCCTAATACCTGATAAAGTAACTCAAAATTTGCTTGAATTGAATGCACTTACTGAAGTAAAGGCCATCATGATTAAATTCAACGGTGAGAAAAGCGTTTTAATTCGTTTATGTTTTTGATTTAGCCTTCAGAGTTTATGAATGATTCAGTGAAGTGTTAAAGACCTTTAGACTCAGAGAGAGAAAAAAAATTAAAGATTTGGTGAGGCAAACCTCACAGTTTTTTCTCAGGGTGTAACTGATTCTCACTCACTCTTATGCACATACACGCGCGCGCACACACACACACACACACTGTTGGCTCCTCGGGCCTCATTCTGCCTCATTTTAGTGTACTCTAGACTCAATACCAGTTGTTATATAGTTTCTGAGGTTACAATCCCCTCCCCCACTCCCAGACCGGTTACGCATCTGCCTATTTCCCCACCTATTTTTCAATTTTTCCCTGCGTTGAACATCGTATCTTTACGGTTGTAGTTGATAAAAGACTGTAGTTTTAGGCAAACTTCACAAAATTAGTTATTTCAATGGAAAGTACTATGTTACAGGCAATAGAAAATGGGCTAATCTCACCTGGGATAATGAGGTAATGAAAAGAAGGTAACTGGAGTAGGCCTATAACCCGGAAGGCTGCGATAGGCCAGCCAGAAATGGATTGCAATTCCACGACTATTGTCTTACGTATCTTTAGGCATTTTACTAACAAAATGGGAATAAGATTTATGTTTATTAAGTAGCTTCTTTATGCAGAGCTGTTTACTTGCGATTTCTCCGTGACAGGATCTTGCGCGGTTAGACAGTTTTTCATTTGGAAGAAAACTATTGAGATGGCCGTGTCTGTCCGTCCGCACTTTTCCTATCCGCCCTCAGATCTTAATTGAAAAACTACTGAAGCCAGAGGGCTGCAAATTGGTATGTTGATCATCCTCCCTCCAGTCATCAAACATACCACATTGCAGCCCTCTAACCTCAGTGATTTCTATTTTATTTGAGGTTGAAGTTAGCCCTGGTTGTACGTCCGGCACCGCTATAGGTGCCAACAACACAGGTCACTACAGGGCCGAGGCTGAGAGTTTCACACAGCATTATTCGCTGTACAGAAAACTCGATCGCGCCGAATCAAATTTTTACTTTTTTTTTCTTTTTTTTTTATTCTGTGATTAATCACCTTGCCTAATTTTATGTGGGCTAGCTTGATTAACTTTTTCCGTCTTCGGTGAACCCATTACAGTTTTAATGCTGTTCCCATTTGGCTTTGCTCTCTCTTAACCACTCTGAAAATAGGGAGACAAGTTGAAGTAACGTAATAGAATAATGAGAGTTGAAGTACCATGATAGAATAAAAATTATATCTTGGATATAAATAATTCGCCAATAATATAATGCATATGCTTACGAATAGAAGCACTTTATCATGGTCTGAAAGTACCATACTATATAATCCCTGACTCAAGAGGAACTGAGAGAGAGAAGGAAGGAACAAAACGTAAATTAGATATATATATATATATATATATATATATATTATATATAATATATATATTATATATATATATATATATATATATATATATATATATAGAGAGAGAGAGAGAGAGAGAGAGAGAGAGAGAGGGCGTAATACCAATCAATCGTTCGAGCAGACTCGACACTGATGGATATGCATATTATATTCGAGCAACCACTTAGCGTACTGGTCAACCACTTTCTAATTCATTACGAGCATTTGACATCTGCTGGGAATCCGCTGCATCCTTTTCTTAGAGAAAAGAGGCTTTTAATGTTTCTGATTTTTTTTTCCAATTCGACGGCGGATGTCGGATTAAATCTCTCTCTCTCTCTCTCTCTCTCTCTCTCTCTCTCTCTCTCTCTCTCTCCAGAAGTCGGCTGGCATTGTTTCCCAGTAGAATCTGTTCAGAGGAAATGAAGAGGAAAATATTCTTCGAGCGAGATAGGAAAGGGTGTGAAGGAATATAGAAAGTAACATACAAGAGAATGATGGGGAGCATGTGGCTATATTTTTTAGAAAATAAAACATAATATCAAATATTTCCTTTTTCAAGCACGTAGCTCGAAATAGTGTCCGCATATTGGAATACCATGCGATGAACAAAGAATAGCCATTATGCAGGAAAATAAAATTCGACCAGCATTCAAAATAATTGATACTAACTAATGGGTCGCCCCTTCCTGGATCCTTCCACTTTTAATATAGTACCTTCATTGTCCTCAGATGGGAAACTGAGCTTGGGTCATGACGTCCATCCATCTAGAATTTCATTTAATTTCATACACCCATTGGTTGGTTATTTATTGGTTTTTAAGCCTAGCATCATTCTAAACAGCTTTCTTGTCTAGAACATTATATATACACTTCTGTGGACCATTCTCCTTTTGTTCAGTATCTTGAAGAAGGAAACTTGCTCTGGTACACAGACGAAACTTTTATTCATCTGTTTATCTTCATTTCCAGACCGGTTGTTATCATGGATGCAGTGCCCTTACACTGATTTATTTTTATTTTAGTTTCCTCTCGCACGGCAAGGTTGGTTTTAGTTGCTCTGTGTGACTACTTTTGTTGTCTTGAGTCAGTCTTCCTGTTGGAAGTTATTTGCTGTTTGGGTCCAGTATTTTGTTTCCGGTATTTGCAATCTTAAGTTCATCATCTTTCCAAATCTGGTGGATGCATAACGTTCTTCTTAGAACTTTTGTTGCCTGCAGGAATTTTTTTTAGTTTGGTATTAAAATCTGTCCATACATTTGCTACATGGGATTCAGTCTGATTCTTGTTCGTGTTTGTTGTTGAAAGATTCTAACTAATGAATTGATTTGTCAATTTGATTTGTCAATTAAGACCGCTTTAAACCTAATGGTGCTTACGTCAGTCTTAATCTTTTATTTCCTATTTCTCATGCGTTGTTTGCATCAATAGTCAGATTAATCTTTCACTATCAGTTTGGATGTGAAGTGTATTCCGAATGTGTCTAGGTAATGATATGGTCCTTTCCAAACTTCTTTTTCTTCGACATCATCTTTTTAAATTGTTAAATCTGCTGTCCCTGCAGCTTTGGGAATGTAGAACTAATAAAAAGAATGAAAGGCAGGTAAAAATTTCGATCTAAAAGATACAAGCGTTTGGAGGTCCACAGTTTTACAGCTGGTGTGTCGATGCTGGAAGAATGATTAGGCCAGAGAAAGCAGTGGTATCCAATCAAGTTTTCAAAAGTTGTATTTGTTAAAGGTCTCTCTAAAGGTGATAATCAGAAAATGGTCTCGCGGTTAATATTAGAAATAAATTGGAAACAGAAACAGGAGTCACTCTTAAGCATCGAGTTTTTTTTCTTTTTTTTACAATATATCTCTTGAAATATTATTGTTTATTAATCTTAGGTTAGAACTCCTGGAGGAAAACAACATTAATTTACTGAAATTCTATATAAATTTCGCTAGATAAAGCTCCATATCAAGGAAGAAATAATGTGCAAATGGCAATGAGTCACATGGAGACCAGAGATCCAGCCGGGGGAGGGATTTGGCAAAATAACTGAATAACGAAAACATAGCTCGGCGTAGAGGTATTGTATTATTGAAGGGAAGCGATCCCATTCATTTAGCTGAACACGTTTAACGCAAAACATTCCATCCTAACAGCAGTAAGGATGTTTTGATTTGCATCAAAGGAACAACACTTTGGGCGCCTGTCTCAGAATAGCTGTCTTGGCTTATGAACCATAGAATAGAAGCAATGGTTTGGCTGAGTGATGTATATGTTTGTGTGGGGGGGCGGTCGGCGGGATCGAGGGAGAGTATTAATTCGGAAGTCTGAGGTGGAAAGAAAAAAAATAAAGTAGAGTGGGGTAGTAAAGAAACCTGTGTACGAGTTGGGAGGCATTAACATCATGCTTGACAGTTGCATCACAGAAAGGTAAAAAAGATAAATAAATAAATGAAATACACCAACAAAAAGAAATTTCAAATATTTCAACCAGAACAAATTTGAGAAAGAAGACATTTAAACGAGAATGGACGCTCAGATCATCAAGTCTCTCCTAGCATTGACCTTTGTGATGTAACGCCAGTATATGGGTAAAATCAATCAGCCATCAGAATCTTTCCCTTTAAACTTCCTCCTTTCTTCGATATATCCACTCACCCCTAACCCCCTCCCAAGCCCCACCTCCTCCTCCTCCTCCTCCTCCTCCTATATATACCAATTTCCATTGCCTCCTTTCCATCGCACTGCTTCAGCTGTTGAGGTCCATTTGAGCCATAACAACCACCCCCCACCCTTTCCAAAGTCACCCATCTATCCATCCACCCATCCAGCAATAACACTTCACACTCCCACCCTCCCGTCCCTCGTCCCCCATTTCCAGTCAACGCTGCCCCCCCCCCCCCACCCTCCCTCACCCTCTCACACCTTTCTGTTGCGGGGATTGTGTACCTGGCCATAAAATATTCACGTACCGCCAGACTCTCGGTAAACCGGCTTAAGCCGGATTATTATGCATCTTTCACTCCCTTAAACCTTCTTAGTATGGATTTTATGACCAGGTGTAAAATTTGCCGGTCGGATAACCTAAATGACTTACCTCTCTGGCCTCGCTCGGCCTTACCTTCCGCGCGCTCGCTCGCTTCCTGAAAAATAGAGGCATGCACGCCGGTACGGTCGTACGTATGTACGCACATACACACACCACATATATATATACACACATCATACACATATACACATTCATAAAGCAGGCGTTTAGACGTTCGCAGTCTGAATTTCGAATTCTCTCTCTCTCTCTCTCTCTCTCTCTCTCTCTCTCTCTCTCTCAGTCATTTGCTGTAATCTCTCAGAATTTGAATTCTCTCTCTCTCTCTCTCTCTCTCTCTCTCTCTCTCTCTCTCATTTTCGGTTGGCTGTGTGAGATTGACTTTTAAACTTTCTTATTTTCTATAGGTTGTCGGAGTTTGATTTTCTCTCTCTCTCTCTCTCTCTCTCTCTCTCTCTCTCTCTCTCTCTCATTTCGGTTGGCTGTGAGATTGCTTTTAAACATCTTATTTACTATAGGTTTTAGAGTTTGATTCTCTCTCTCTCTCTCTCTCTCTCTCTCTCTCTCGTTAAGTATATATACTAAAACTTGATTCTCGTGTAGGATCAATTTATATAAACTGTTTGATATTAAGTTTCAGAGTCTCTCTCTCTCTCTCTCTCTCTCTCTCTCTCTCTCTCTCTGTGTGTGTGTGTGCAACGAGACGCCTAAAAATATTCCTCTTGTTTTGTTTCAGAGGAGGGGGGGATTGCAGAAAGGGGTATGGAGTTGGGTGGAGGGGGGAAGACGGAGTGGTTTGTGTGTGTGTGTGTGTGTGTGTGTATGTGTGTGTGTTTGGGATGGAAAGGGATAAAGAAAGAGCGAAGAAGAAGAAGATGTCTGGAGGAAGAAAGAATCGACATCGAGTGCTTCAGTGGACAGAGAGGAAAATAGATTTTACCCGCTGGCGTTTGTTGGCAATGAATCTTCTTAACCCCAATAGCGGATTGACTTCTGAACACGTTATGCATCATTAAGGGATCTAAGTTGGCGAAAACAAGAGAGAGAGAGAGAGAGAGAGAGAGAGAGAGAGAGAGAGAAGAGTGGGGGAGGTATAGGAGGGAGGGTGGGATGAGAGAGAGAGAGAGAGAGTGCGAGGATTATCGGGAAATCTGAAACAAATGTTTGCCAGAATTCTACGAAACGAGAGAGAGAGAGAGAGAGAGAGAGAGAGAGAGAGAGAGAGAAGAGAATATGTGTATTATCAAGGAACAGAAAGCATCATAAATAAATGAAGGCCTGCTCAGCTCTATAAAATATACTTCTAAAGTTAGAAAAAGCGTTTTACATGACAATAACTGGGGACGGTGGCTATTTGTCTCCGGCTGACGTTGATTCCCATTTTTTGACGGATTGTTACTCCGCATTTAAAAAGTGCTCTCGAAACTTTCAATAAGCGTAGCTTACGCTGTTGGTCTCTTGCAAGTTTTAAAGAAAAAAAATGAATTTTATACGTGATGTCATTCGATCGGTAATAGTGTTTTATGTTCCCGACTGCATATAAGTCTTTTAACACTTGAAACAAATGTTGCAATATTGCAGAGATATTTTTTTTTTCCGATTCGCACAAAATCAGGAGAGAGAAGTCGTCTCGCATTGGAGGATGTCATGAATGTTGTTCCCGACTTTTTTTTCAACGAGCTTCACTTATAATCTCGGTCGTTTTTATTCCTTTTTTTTTTTTTATTTCGTTCGCATCACCGCAGGTTGGCCGTCCGACATTATTGCATTTTGTCGTGAATATTGGAGCTCCGGAGTTTTGAGAAATGTTGGCCCGATCCAATTTATCTTCATGTTAGTCGGAGCGAGGATTAGCGAGTTCACAAGTGCCTCCTTTCTATTATTAACTATACGACGTTTAGTAAACATTTGCCAGTCAGTGCTGGACAAAATATTACAAATGCAATTTACAAAAAATAAATAAATAAATAAATAAATAAATAAAAATAAATAAATAAACTTCATAAGTAAAGTGAGCATTTGAGGTGGGTGTTGAGTGTAAATATAGAAAAAAAAGCATCCGTAAAGTGAGCATTTGAAGTGGCTACTGAGTATAGAATTGTTTAATAAATAGACAAAAAAAGGCATCCGAAAAGTGGCAGCATTTGAAGT
>NC_061109.1:45914815-45927315 GCF_015104395.2 Macrobrachium nipponense
TACAGGAAAAACCGGAGAAGTTGGAAAATTCGGTTTTCAAGAAAATAATGTTAAAAGGGATTGATAGGATTAATGGACCCGTGTGATTGTGATTTTCATATGATCTGTGAAATAAATGAGGACACTTGCTAGGTGCTTCCTCCACGGAATATCCCGCCATACCATCATTCTTATTCTTGGCTAAGGTCCTGCGTTCCGGTTTTGTCTGTCCGTCCGCCCTCAGATCTTCAAAAAATTGCTGAGGCTACAGGGCTACAAATTGGTATGTTGATCATCCACCCTCTAGTCTTCAAACATAACAAATTGCAGCCCTCTAACCCGAGTAGTTTTTATCTTATTCAAGGTTAAAGTTAGCCATAATCGTGAGTCTGGCAACGCTATAGGATAGGCCACCTTCGGGCCGTGAATGAAAGCTTCATGGGCCAAGGCTCATACAGCATTATACACTGTACAGGAAACTTGTTTGTTTTAGGTTACAGTCTCCTGCTCTCCCACTCTGTTCCCTGACACCTACAGATAGCGTAGGCTGAGGTTTTTCTTTTCTTTTCTTTACCAAAATTCTTTCTCTGGGCTTGCTTATCCTCCCTCTCCTTGCTCTCATATTTATTCTGATTTGAGGTTTTCTCTCACCACCTTCCTTTCTTGCTCTTGGTGAATGGAAGAGGAATGCGCATAACCAATCGCTATCGCATTTCCTATGTTTGTTTATGTGACGCAAGCACATTCGTGCAATCAATTGGGCAATATTTCCGTCGATAGATAGTTAGTGATAAGCTTCTCATTTGTTCACTAGACAGGTCACGGCAGGTCACAGAAGGTCAGTGCTCTGCCACTTACTAAATTCCTTTTTATTTAGCATTGTTTTATTTTGTCTACTTAAGTATTGATTGGCATTAAAGTTTCTGGCAAATTTTGTGTTATTTATTCCCTCAGGTCTCATTGTGACTCATGCAGCTCACACATTACTACAAACCTAGCTTTGATATTCTTGCTTAACGTAAAAAAAAAAGTATATTCAATATTACGATTTTCTTTTTTGATCGAGTAACTCTCCGAAATCACGTCTACTATGCAAAGGGCATGGCTTTTAAATGTTAATATCATAAGCGCCCCATTCCATCACTACGTGATATGCTAGCTATAAAAAGTATTAACCGACAAATAATTTTCACAAACGAACCTACATGAACACCATTTTATCTTGCTAAATATACGAGCAATGTTGCCATCAGAAAAAAATAGGAATTAAAAAAAAAACTGTGCTGGTAGACTGCTTAGATCATTTTTCAACTGATGTCGGAAATGAAATTAGGAAACGCCGTGAAAATTCAGTTATGATACATATGTATATGTATATATATATGTATATATATATATTATATATATATATATATATATATATATATATATCTATATATATATATATATATATCAGCAGACCAACCCAACACTGTCCGGAAAAACTAAATGATTACCGATAAACTCTCTCTCTCTCTCTCTCTCTCTCTCTCTCTCTCTCTCTCTCTTCACCCCTCTCACTCTCTCACTTCCTCTTTCTCTCTCTCTCTCTCTCACTTTCTCAGTTTCCTTTTAAGATACTTGCTTCATTTACATTGCCTAGCATTTTTGACATTTCATATTTCACCACTTCTCATCCTCCATTCCTATTGGGGCTGAACTTGGACTTAAGGGCATCGCGAGTGTCACTATTCATCTTGGCAACCTCTAAAACTATGGATTAGACATTAATATCTGTCATTTTTTACATTTTATTATTCTCCCCTTCACACACCACCCCTCCCCCCCTTTTTATTGGGATTGAACTTGTGCTTGAAGGGCATTGGGAGTGTCACTATTCATCTAAACAACCTTGAAAACTATGGATTAGACATTAATATATGTAATTTTTGGCTATTTTTACACATCTCCCTTTCCCACCCCTTTTCACCTCCCCCTTCCTATCGGGGCTGAATTTGGACTTGAAGGGTATAGGGAGTGCCTCTCTTCATCTCAGTGACCTCTAAAACTATGATTAGACACTAATATCTATTTTTCAATCCTTCTCATCCTGCTTTCCTGTCGGGGCTGAACTTGGACTTAAAGTGCACTATTCAGCTCAACAACCTCGAAAAATATGAATTAGAAACTAATATCTATCGTTTTTGCCTATTTTTACATGTCACCCCTACTCACCCCCATTTCTCACCCCCTGTTCCTATGGGGAAGAACTTGGACTTGAAGGTCATTGGGAATGTCAATATTCATCTCACCCACCTGGAAAGCTATGGATTAGACACTAATATCTATTGTTTTCTGTTATTTTTACATGTCACCCCCTTCTTACCTCTTCGCATCTCCCTTCCTATCAGGGCTGAACTTGGACTTAAAGGGTACCAGAAGTGTCACTGCTCATCTCAGTGACCTCAAAAACTGGATTATAAACTAATATCTGTCGTTTTTGGTTATTTTTACATGGCACCCCCTCCCAACCCCTTCTCATCCCACCCATTCCTATTGGAGCTGAACTTGGACTTTTAGGTATCAGGAGTATCACTGCTCATCTGATCAACCTCAAAAACTGTCGATTAGACACAAATAACTGTCGTTTTCAGTTGTTTACATGTCACCCCCTTCCCACCACTTCTCACCCTGCTTCCTATCAGGGGTGAACTTAGACTTACGGAATGTCACTCTTCTCAGCAACCTCGAAAACCAGTAAGGTTGGCAACCACCACGTGGTACAGGTAGCAACCAATGTGCACAAATACCTGATAGTTAGGCTACTCTGTAATTTGCCAGTGACTTTACTGGCTAAACCAATTTGAGGCTGTAAAGCACGGACCGTGGAGGGGGTCGGACCTTTAGTGGCCCCCTTTAGTGCGCCGCCTTGGATGTATGTATGTTTATATGTATGTCTGTGTGTGTGTTTATCTGCCACATACACTTTGAAATGCATTGAGCAATTTTAACCAAACTAGGTGTAAATATGACTTATCAACTGGGAAAGAATACTGTGGGGGTAAGACATCACTGGCACCAAAGGAGGGTGTGTAGAAAGGGGGTGAAATGTAAGAAATAATAAGAAACAACAGATATTAGTGTCTAATCCATAATTTTTGAGGTTGCTGAGAGAATAGTAACATTTCCGATGCCCCTTAAGTCCAAGTTCAGCCATGATAGGAAGGGGGTGGGAAGGTGGTGACATGTAGAAATAATTGAAAATGATGGATATTAGTGTCTAATCCATAGTTTTCGTGGTCACTGTTTGAATAGGGACAATTCCGATGCCCTCTAAGCCCAAGTTCAGCAGCGACAGGAAGTTGGGGGGAGGGGTGAGAATGGGTGAAAAATAAAATGTAAAAAATGACAAATAATAGTCTAATCCATACTTTTCGAGGTCGCTGGATGAATAAAGACACTCCCGATGCCCTTTAAGTCCAAGTTCAGTCTCCCACTTTTTCTGTCTGCCCTTAGATCTTAAAAACTGCTGAGGCTAAAGGGCTGCAAATTGATATGTTGATCATCCAACCTCCAATCATCATACATATCAAATTGCATCCCGCTAGCCTTCGTAGTTTTTATTTTATTTCAGGTTAAAGTTAACCATGATCGTGGGTTTGGCACTGCTATAGATGCCAACAGCACAGTCCACCAACGGGCCGTGGCTGAAAGTCTCATGGGTCGTGGGTGAGAGGTTCATATAGCATTATACACTCGATTGCGCCGAAGAGAATTCGTCACATTTTTTCCTTTTATTTTATTTTATTTTATTTTATTTTATATACATATATATATTTTTTGCACAGATAACGCTTAGAAAAGAAAAGTATCTTCAGAATTCCTTCGTCCTCTGTATTTAAAAAAAAATCATATTATGTACTCAACTTCGCTCACACACAAGAGGATAGAAATAAAAAGACCTGGTTATTATATAGAATTTGCAATAGTTTTATATTTGCCGAGTCAACCTTTGAACTTCATTTGATGATTCAATGAACCCGAGAAATGGGAATTATTTTTTTGTAATTCGCATTACAGATTAAATAAACCGACCTCCCATCTGAAAATACGACCAAAACCTTGGAAAAAATGCTATTCATTTTCATTGTTTCGTGCCATAATATCCTCTAATTTACCCGTCTTAGTGTTCTCACACGCGTTTATTTCCTGCTTTTGTTCAGCTGATTTTTGCCTCCCTCCCAATTCTTTCCTTCGTCATACAGCCGTTGTCATCAGTCTAAAATCTAAATGACTTAATAAAGTCTCGGAAGATCCGGCTGTCCGATGCAAAAAGGACTTCATGATAAAATGCTCTCGCTCTTATCTCGTTCAAGTGTTAAACCTCTCTTGTGTCGTATCTGAGCTCCGCGGCAAAGCTGCGCATTGTTGGTTGCGTTAAGGGTTTATTGTCATTATTATTATTTTTTTCACTATCATTTTGCTGTTGTTGTTTTTGTTGTCATGCAACGGATACTGAACGCTGGATAGGCTCTCGAGAGCTCTATGTAAATCTCTCAGTACGCTACAACAACAAAGTAATTTTGGATTTCATTATTATGCCTTATTTTATCATTGCTGTTTATGCTTGTTAGAAATCGCCTGAGGTGTACTTGCATGTGTTTTTTTCTAAATTCTGGGTACATACACTGTGGTTCTTCAGAATCTCTCCCATTTGTTTAACAAAAATCCATAATTTCAATACGTCTTCCAGCACTCAGAATGAAGGTTCATATCCAACACATTACCCTTTAAGTAAAATGGTCAGCAAGTTTTTTCATTCATCCTTTTGCCCTGATCCTGTTCTCTCCTTTTCCCACGTCATTCATCAGCTCTCGTCATGAGAGAATATTATTGGTTAATCTTCTGCCATACTTTTGTTCGTTTAGCTTTTCCTAAATCACACTAGCTAAGTCTGTGGTGATACATTCCTGTAAATTTGACGTATTACAACAACAAAGTCATTTTCATTATGCATATACCTCAAATTCATAGCTACCTCTTTGTTACTGTCTACAAGTACATATTTCATTATCGTTATTCATTTCAAATCAGTGGTCGGCGTTATTGATATCCATCTTCCTTCCTTTGCTGTCACAGAATAACCTTCCGTTACAGACACGTCTGTTTAATAACATTCCATCTGCTTGTGCGCTTACATATTTATAATATTAGCTAATATTTATTCACTGTTCATATCACATATTCTAACCCGTATTCCTTTTCCGTAAGAATACATATAGATAAGGGTCTAAGGACCTTGCCCCTAATATTCACTCCCTTACTGTCTATCAGTCATCTGTCCGTCTGTCTGTATGTCTCTCTAGCTTACATATTCTAATTCTTAATTTCTCATCTGATAAGAAAACTATTGTGTCGCCTTTGTCTGTCCGTCCACCCTCAGATCTTAAAAACTACTGAGGATAGAGGACTGCAAATGGATACGTAGATCATCCACCCTCCTATCATCAACCATACCAAATTCCAGCTATCTAGCCTCAGTAGTTTTTATTTCATTCAAGGTTAAAGTTAGCTATAATCGCACTTTTGGCGGGGCTATACGTACCAACAGCATAGGCCACCATCGGACCGTTGCTGAGCTTCATGGGCCGCGGCTAAGAGTTTTATGAGCCTTAGCGGATATTTTACTTGTTTTATCGTTATTCTAGACCTGAGCTTCCTGCCATACTGGTCTCGAATACAAGGGAAATCACTGTCTGCTTAAAGGCTCAGCTTACCACCAGTTTTAACTGAAGGCCGATGGGAGAGGCGAAAAAGTTTCTCATCCAGTCCAGGTCTGATGGAGAAGAAACTAGAGGAGGAAAAAGAGGGTTGTCTTCAATTGTATGTTAAGAGGAGTATTGACAAGGAAGAGGGAAAAAACTAGTCGTAACAATACATCTGATTCCCCCATAACTTTTTTTTTTTATCAGAGTGGCATAGAATTTAATAAGAATACGTTTATGTTTTTTTTACCGGATTTAGCCATTAAATGCCTTTTCACCAGCTGGCGTCAGAGAGAAAACGATCATTTAAGGCAAAGAAGAAATTACGGGTGAATTTTCGAAGTCTTGTCTCCCATTAACTGACAGTCTTACTTTTCTTCATTTAAATTAGAGCCTGATCTAACAACATTGTCTGTATTCATTATATATGTATAGTTTCATATATAGTTATACTCGCGTGTATAGATATGTTTTTTTTTCTGACATGTTTCCATACGCGCACAATTATGAATTACAACTGAAAAAAATAATTTTCCTTCCCATTTCCCTTTTCCTAATAATGGTTCCAAAGAGATCGCCGAGGTTACCGCGTAACACATAAATAATAATAATAATAATAATAATAATAATAATAATAATAATAATAATAATAATAATAATAATAAAAGAATCTTCAATTCTAAGTAGGTTGCGATTGAATTCCTATCTGAGCCCAATCCTTAGATTCATAACACCTTATGTATAGAGTATTTTGATCCTCTTAAAAAAAAAGGCGATGGGATCCAGTAGTCACAGGCGAAGGGATTGTTCCAAAAACTTATTTATCAGTGGTAGAAGTTGAGAGAGAGAGAGAGAGAGAGAGAGAGAGAGAGAGAGAGAGAGCTGGTGTGTATGTGTGTGTGTGTGAGTGTTGGTATTGATTTAAAACTTATTGAGGAAGGAGGTTGGCCCCAGGGGGAAGGGGGAATGTGAGGTAGCCACCAGGCGGCTTCAGGAAGGACATGGGGGCTGGGAGGTAGGGAGTGAGAGGGAGGGAGGGAGGAAGGTAGGAAGATGGCGATAGCAGGGCTTTTCTTCGGAGCTTTAGAGGTAAAAGCTTCGAACTTCGGCGGGGAAAAATGGCGAACAGAGTAAAACTGGAAAGAAAACATTTGGTATCTACCCATGGTAACATAATTAGATTGGTGAGGAGGTGGAGGAGGAGGAAGAAGGAGGAGGAGGAGGCGAAGGGAAAAGTACTGCGAATGGAGGGGAGGAGAAGGGAGGAAGAGGACGGGAAGGGGAGAAGGTGAGAAGCGGGAAATGAGCGAGGGAATAAGAGGCGGGGAGGGATGGAGGTGAGGTAACTCCGGTAATTCCATGTGTTCAGGGATGATACTCGCTCCGGGGTTAGACGGGGAGATAAAACATGCCATTGATCACTGAGCATCTCGCGTTGCAAAATCCGTTCCATATATAATGTAAAATATACACATATGCATATATACATATATGATTTATTCAATTTTTATCACATCACCGTGACATTTTTATATTTACAAACATTAAGCTGTACATGTCGTTAATATCCAATTTGCTCTACCTCGGAAATAATACCGAAGGGAGTTTTGGCTGATAATCTTGGCAGCCGAATGGTAAGAGTGTTCGGCCCTAAAGTCGTTGGTGGTTACTGTCGGGAGATCGAATCCGCCAGGTGACGAACGTTTTATCAATTATAATTTCCCTCAAGTATTATTTCAGAGGTACAGCGAACTGGGCTAGAAACGACAATTGTAGATTAATGCTTGGATATAGGTACGTAGGTGGAATACCAAATAGTTAATGACAGCGAGAATTTGCATCGTCTGGCAAGAGACCCTGAAAATGTTTAGAAGAAAGCTAGCTGAATGTTTGCACAGATATGCTATGAGGGTTAACTAACAGAAATCATAAAATGAAGGAAAACTGAAAATAGCTATTTCAGGATAAATTTAGGAGCAATGCTTCGGCCAAAAGGCGAGACGAGTTATAGAATCTCCAGGGGGTTTGATATCAAATATTTATATATATATATATATATTATATATATATATATATATATATATATATATATATATATTATATATATTAAATTGAAATCGAGTAAACTCAAGTAAGTTCCATTTCGCATTGAGGGTAGAACAGAGGTTAATGGTAATATGATGTGTCAGGTATAGAATTCAACTGGTCTCTCTATTCAGAGCTAAAATTGAGGTTGATTTTGTTTTGGTAATTGAATTAAGCTAAAAAGTGGTAGTTTTTTTTATATCGTAAATATCAAGGTAAGTTGCTTCATCATGATTTTCCGCATTTAAATAAATTATTTTTCTCTCATGCTTTTAAAAGAATTTTTTATATCGTTTACGGAGATTTCCCTAAATATCTTAACACTCCCAAATGTATACTTTGATATCTACTTTTACGATCGTTTCTCCTTTTATCACTTCTTTTCAGAATTCTTGTTAGAATGTCTGTGAAGAAAAAAAAAATTGCAGCGCCCCGCAGGGTCCACTTGGTGCACTGTAGGCACTATTATTAAGGTTGTTTAACAGCATCTCTTCACCCTCTAGTTCCAACCACTTTTCAGCGTTTTACTTAATGTTTTGCTGTCTAACCTCTCAAACTTCCACTTTTCAGTTAAAAATTTCAAGTGCCCTAGTGCTTGGCAATATATCCGAATTTTCATAAATCTAATTAATTACAATTACAGAGATTCCTTTTTCCATCGTGTGTCTTTACCAACAATTATTACCTCCATAAGGGAGACAGACCCAGATTTAGACTGTTTTCTCATTCCGTCTCGTAGAAAATATTCAAAGGTTCCTGTTTCCTTTCCTTCATCTCCAGTTCTATAACTCGCCTCGTCTTTTGGCTGAAGCATTGCTCCTAAATTTATCCTGAAATAGCTATTTTCAGTTTTACTTCCTTTTATGATTTCTTTAACCCTCATAGCATATTTGTGCTAACATTCAGTTAGCTTTCTTATAAACATTTTCAGGGTCTCTTGCCAGACTATGCAAATTCTCGTTGTCATCAACTATTTGGTATTCCACCTACGTACCCAACCCTGGATGCCCGTTCTAGATATCTAGACTCTGTACGCTTCTTAGTAAAAGGAAAAACCTTGAACTCATTTATATTTATATCATAAACTGCTGCTCAGATGATCCGTTGTCATCACTTTCCATATGGGTTTTATGCCCCTTATATTATTAGCCTTTGCCTTAAGTCTTTTGCCGAGGAACCTTGCAATAATCAATGCTTTTGAAGGTCATACCTGTCTCTGCAGTTTACAGTATCAATTAGCTTCCCTCTCCGCATGTTTGCTTTCATTGCTCGAATCCTCAGCTCTTCTCTCGTGAGTTACTATCAGATATGATGGTTATTGCAATCTGCTACTGTTATGGCACTTCACTTATTAATCAAAGGCTCCTCAAATAATCTTGTTAACTAGTCTAGCTTAGTAGGATCAATTAAAAGTAATTTCATACTAAAGTCTTTTCTACTCTTTTTTACTTTTTTTGTCATTTTACATCAAAGCTGTATTCACCTCCTGTATATTTTGTTCAAGTACCATCTGTGCCACTTACGTTTAAAAAAGGCTCCATTTCCCTTCTGTCATCAATTTTCGTTTTCTACATAATTACAAAGTTCATATTTCAATGGGTAACTAACACTTGAAGAAAGCGCTGGCTGTTGTCATATTTTTCTATGTAGTCATAGGCTGCTAGGGGAAACGATTTGTGTATATGCACATATATACAAACATACATACATACATATATATATATATATATATATATATATATATATATATATATATATATATATATATATATATATATATATATATATATAATATATATATTGAACAACACCAACCCTACCGATCTATATCATAGTATGCGTTTCCTTCATTTTCATAGCTATATCATTTCGCACAGTTTTACATCTACGGAACACTCCTCCTTCAGCATTGATTAGAGTCATTTCTGTTTCCACCGCGACACGGCGAATCGCTCTCTTATATTCATCTTTCCAGATGATGTGTGTATGGGGGGTTGGGGGTGGGAGGGCGGGTGTTTGGAAGAAGCAGTCAGAGGCCGCCCCCCACTCCACACACCCCCCTTTTTTTTGAGACGTCTCTTACGTCTAGACGTCTTCGTCGTCCTCAGAGGAGGAGGTTTCTTTCAGCGACGTGTTCACGGGTTTCGGTTTCTTTCAGAGGCGTAGAAATCATTTCCTGCGAAAGAGAGGTGGAAAAAATAAAAATTATTCGTTGACAACTTCCTTGATTGGATTTTCGTTACTCGAGAGAGAGATGCTGCGAGGAGAATTCTTTCAGGATTTCAAGGTTGTTTTCTTTAGGTGTCTGTCTGTCTGTCTGCCTTGTCTTGTCTGGATTGCCTCTATCTATCTGCCTTGTCTCTCTGTCTGCCTGTCTTTTTCCTGAGGTAAAAAGTCATAATAACTGATATCTCCATTCTCTCTCTTTTCTTAGGTAAAAAAGTAAACAATTACTGATCTGCTCTCTCTCTCTCTCTCTCTCTCTCTCTCTCTCTCTCTCTCTCTCTCTCTCTCTCTCTCTCTCTCTCTCTCTCTCTCTCTCTCTCTCTCTCTCCAGAGCTTGAAAAAGTACATAATAAATTATACATTTTTCATATATTTTTATAAACATCTGATTAATCTGAAGAAGCTTTTGAAAATAAATTTAGACGTAAACGGCATATTTTTCAGAAAAAAACTATTCTTTTTACACCTTTAAATCATATGATTAATGAATACAGTAAGTTAATTGCATATTTAGTTTACAGTTGGGTTATTTTAGTTAACTGGCTAGTTGTCCGTGAGAAAAAATAACGGTAATTATTGGTTGCCTTGTTTAAGAAGTACAACGGCATTGGAATCATTACGTTATTCATGGTCAATTATTCTCTCTAATTTTCATGTTTATTTTTGTTATTACTGTTATTATTGATCAAGTATATATGTTTCATATTTAGCAATATCATACTTATATACTTCCATGGACTTTATTTTTATCATTTAAAGATCACGAGAAAGTGATGATGCGAAATAAAAGAAGGCTCCTTGGGTACCCTCGTACCATCGGCAAAGATGGTGACAGATTGTTTTTTTCATATTGAAGTTCTGCTTAAGAAATGTCCCAAATTGTAAGTCATATTGAATTTTAACATGAACATTGTTTCATTGTCAATGCCTTATTGAATTGTATTATGAATATTCGTCTCACTATTGAATTCCATGCTGAATTCTGATATGAAACTCCGTATCTCTTTGTTTTCTGGAAAAGGAATTCTGGGAATTATTCGTTCTTTTTATTCAGTTTAAGGAAACCTCCCGGTTAGTCAGTTTATCATCGTATGCGGAGACAGTTACGTTCTCTCTTTCTCTCTCCAGAAATGATTAAAATATATATTTTTAGATATTTCCTATATGAAATCCTCCTTGAAATCATTTATCCTTTACGTTTCCTCTTTAATTTTTATACAGCACCAATAACCTAGATCAGAGGTGGCCAAACAGTCGATCGTGGCCACTTGTTTGGTCGATTGCCGTTCCCCTACAACCCAATAAAAAAAAAAAAAAACACAAGCACACACACACACACACACACACACACACACACACACACACACACATATATATATATATATATATATATATATATATATATATATATATATATAAGTGAGGCAATTGTACTCATGTTTTATCGTACTATGGCGCTCTTTGAATTTTTTCCCACGTAATAATATGTAATTGTGTAGTATATATATATATATATATATATATATATATATATATATATATATATATATATGTGTGTGTGTGTGTGTGTGTGTGTGTGTGTATACGTATATATATATATATATATATATATATATATATATATATATATATATATATATATAGTATATATATATATATATATATATATATATATATATATATATATATATATATATATATAAACTGTTCTAGATCATACTATGTTCTCCTCGAAATAAGGAAAATCTGACACTCATAAAATCAATAGCAATTTCCTTGTACAATGTTTAGTCTCTTGATTCGATTTCAGCTCCTATTTTTTTGTCTTTTCTCTCAGGTGCAGAGAATTTTCGGTAAGAGAGATGGAAGGGAGGAAGGGGGATGACATGGGAGAGTGAAGGGTTCGGGGGGGAAGAGGGGAGAAGGGGAAGGGGAAGGGGAAGGGACAAGGATAGGGATGTATTGATAGAAGTGAAGGGAAATGAAGGCAGATAAGGCAGCCGGATGTGGCAGAGTCAATTATAAGTTCCTGTCGGGGAGCGTTGTGGATGCACTGACATTATCTTCAAGGTGAGGAGGCTGGAGAGAGAGAGAGAGAGAGAGAGAGAGAGAGAAAGAGAGGGGGGGAGGGGGACGGCCCTGTTTGGGGGATGAGGTGCAGCTGAGTATTAGGTGTTTAAAGTTATACATAACTAAACTGAACAGCAGTTTCAAGTGCTCGGCTGAGAGAGAGAGAGAGAGAGAGATGAGAGAGATGAGATGAGAGAGAGAGAGAGAGAGAGAGAGAGAGGCTGGGTGGTGTTTGAGGGCAACTGAGTATTAGGTGTTGGTAATTATACGTAACTAAACTGAACAGCAGTTTCAAGTGCTCGGCTGAGAGAGAGAGAGAGAGAGAGAGAGAGAGAGAGAGAGAGAGAGATGAGAGAGAGCTAGGGAGGAGGGAAGAGGAAGAAGAAGGCTGTGTAT
>NC_061109.1:45929815-45944815 GCF_015104395.2 Macrobrachium nipponense
TATATTCAATTGCCTGTCTGTAAAACGTGAGCGTCATCACATGAAGGAAAAAATGGCATAGAGAGTTACTAATTATTTTGGGATACTCACTGTGTATTTACCTGACGGAGCGAGACGTAAGCAAAATGAATAGTTTCCCTGAGAGGTGATTTTGCCACTAATGCAACTTCGGTCGCTGGAGATGATATTCCGATGAGATTCTCTCTGAAATGTGGGTACCATGTTTCACAATCCTTAGATTATATTGAGGGTATGTGGACTTTCATGTGTGTCTGTATCGTTATTTAAGAGATCAGAAGTTCTCTCCTTCACCCTGGTTACAGAAACCATGTATAGAACTTACCTGTCCCCATTTGGAATTCTCCTCTCCAATTTCAGGATGTTACTTCTCTTATTTCCCCACCGTGCTTTTGTTGATTCAAAGGTAGTTCGTCCGTCGAAAGGTGACCTCGCCTTGCTCCTTTGAGCTGCAGGAACGAGTCCTTTCGTTATCTCAGGCTACCTCGCAACACCGGCTTTGGAGTTTTCTGATATTCCCTAATTTCATTATGCCAGCTTTTCACGTATCTATCGATATATCTATCAGTATGTATGTGGGTGGGTGAGCTTTAGTGAGCTCCGTGGTTGCCAACGAAAGAGTCAAGATCAGTCTTGAGTGGACTGGGGGATGACTTAGGCCTGTTGCTTGAAAAAATCTTTTGTAAGTCTGTATACTAAACGGTGAGTGAGGTACGTATTGGTTAGTAGGTTGTGTGTGGGAGTTGTGATGAAAGACCCGTAATAATTTGGAAGCGGTAGATTGCTTATGGTGAATAGAATTGAGTGGCGTAGTGTATATGGGAAATGGCTACAGGACTCGCTGCTGACGAAACTTCAGTGCAGCGTTTGAAGTAGCTAATGTAACTCCAGTTTAGGTGTATGAAAGAGCTACGAGCCTTTATGCCCTCGTTATTTGTGTATGAAGCAACTAATGAGCAATCGGTTTGTGTGGGGGAAGCGATGGATGAACTTTCAGCGTCGGTGTAAGAAAAAGCTGATTAACCTTCTGTGTAGCTATATCAAAACAACTTATGAGCACCAGTGTAGCTGTATGAAGCGACTGTTGAATTTTCAGCATAGGTGTAAGAAACAGCTAATGAACCTTCAGTGTCAGTGCATGAAAAGGTGTAAGTGTATGAAGCGGTTGACTAACCTTCATAGTACGGGTACGAGGCAGTTAATTAACCTTCAGTGTAAGTGTATGAAGCGGCTGATTAACCTTCACTGTAAATGCATGCAAGTTGATTAACCTTCATTGTAAGTGTATCTGGTGGCTGATTAACCTTCATAATAGGGGTACGGGGTAGCTGATTAACCTTTGGTGTAGGTGCATGAGACCATGTAGATGTATGAGAAAGCTGATTAACTATCAGAGCAAGTGTATGATGAAGTTGATTAACCTTTAGTGTGGATGTTTAAACAGCTGTTGACCCTTCATCAACGATGTATGAAGCACCTAATGCTGTGGGAGTTTTCTCACGGGAAATAATTCATATTCGATTCAGCAGTTAAAGGTCGAATCTAACATTAATTGTTATGTTGCGAGACCTTTTTAAAAATCATTGTCTTGGATATATATATATAAAAAAACTTAATTTATAGCGAGAAAGAATGGAACCATCCTTCCGACATTCAATAAGAGCGTTTTAAAACAAAAGTCCTACTTGCAGGAAACTACTGTTCGTAGTTTTTGGCAATTGCGTTACACGAACGAAATAAATGTGAGAGTTTTCTAGCGAACTCGCACATATCAATAGGCGCGTTTGACTTAATCATTTCTGATATTTGTTTCCCTCCACCTTTTGAGGCTCGGAATTCTCTCCTTGTTTCTTTTTTTTATTTTCCTATTGGGTGGCCGCAGCATATTTTCCAAGGCGGGCGGTGGGGCAAATTTTATATTTGATATATATATATATATATATATATATATATATATATATATAATTATATATATTATATAATATATGTATATATATGATTGTATATATATTATATGCTGTGGAATTGCATTGCCAACAATTTAAGTGAAGCATGATGCGATAAAGAAAAAAAATAAAGAAAGTTTTATTAACTTATTTTTCAATAGTTCCATATACTGTTCAACTGAAATCAAACGTCTCTTGAAAGAATAACGCTGGTATATCCTGCATACAACTATTATACAATATAATAAGAATACCTTTAATTTACTTAAACTGAAAGAATGTACTGTAGGACGGAACGAAAGCAAAGTGATGTATATATATATATATATATATATTATATATATATATATATATATATATATGTGTGTGTGTGTGTGTGTGTGTGTGTGTGTGTGATTGTGTGTGTGCGTGTATATATATATATATGAATTTTTCTAGGACTTTGGGGGCTGGGGGGCAAGTGCCACCTTGCCTCTGTTAAATCTGTCAGAGTCATACCATCCTCCTTTCATCATTAGTTACCATGGCTTCCTTTTGGTTTCATCTTGAAAAAATTCGCGCCACTTCCAACCCCACCCCCACCCCCCACACGGCTGCCTTTTATGTCAGTCTGCCTGACATCAAGTATTTTGCTTCAATCAAAATACACGCATATGTGTTGATATACTTACTATACTGGCAAATTTAACAGCGTCAGAAAACAACGCAGTAGCTCTGCTGGTGATGGTATGGTTAATGATTATCGAAAAAAAGTAAACAGAACAGATAAGAGAGAGAGAGAGAGAGAGAGAGAGAGAGAGAGAGAGATAAGGTGTCAGGAAGGAGATCAAAGTTCTTTTTCTAAGAAAGACGCTGTTCAGTCTCTATGATATTTTATTTCTGTTAGCAACATCTCGACCAAGTTTAATTACATTTTTTGTCGAAATTTTACCTCTGGGTTACGTTACACGTGTGCTGTTCATTTTCAACGATAAGAGGCGTATGTTTTATTTTTTAGCTCGAAATATTCATTCCTTTTTTTTCTTTTATCTCCAGTCAGATCTTCGATCCTCATCTCTGAAACAAAAAATTCCACTTTGAAAAAAGTATAAAAAAAATACAAAACATAAAATCTCGAAATTAAGTCCAAACATTTTCCCGGGAGAAAATGGAAAAAACGAGAGGAAGAAATAAAGAAAACATCTATCTGACTTCGTCTTCAGAAATCAAAACATGTTAAAAGTCACGGATTGATATCGTGTTACCCCTTGCCTGGTGTAATGGCCCGCGTGATTGATATTTAATTATGAGTATTTTCTTCTCTGCGAGCCAAGAATCAGCAGCGCCAGAGAGAGAGAGAGAGAGAGAGAGAGAGAGAGAGAGAGAGAGAGAGAGAGATAGTAATCGTTAATTCAATGGTTTGGGGCCACGGCGTCGGAGGTACCCACCGGGTGGTAGGACTATCCAACGCATCGTTTCTGAAACCGTCGAAACAATCTGGGGTTTCGCTCACTCGTATCGCATTATATCACTTACATCTTCGCTTGTCTAGTGTGTTCAAGGGGCGAGTTTCCATTAGTTTATGTCGATTTTTATATTAGTTTCGTTTTGCGCGGGCAAGCGAACGAACGCCCTTGCAATGCGTTTTCAGAGAGCTGTCAAGTGGATGGTGAATTTTGGATCCCGTCATTGCGCTGGAGGAAATATATGGCGGCCGAATTTCCTAAGTTGTTGCAATGCGCCGATGTTATGTTCCATCTTGTTATCGCTACATCATCAAATAATTATACCCATCTAACTTGGTTATTACCGAACGAAATTAAGCAATTAACTAGGTACAATCTCAAGTGATACAAGATCGGAGATAGTGTCAAGCCTAGGCGGTGAGGCTTCCTCGCTTTCTCATGATTTCGCCAACATGTACAGAGGTAACAGCAACAGCAGAAGAAGAAGCAAGAGCAGCGGCAAACACGCACACACAAACACACACACACTCACACGCACACATACACACATTCCCCATTACCACCACCACCGCCACCTCCAACACCAGCATGTGCAGCCTCGTTCCCCTTATCTAGAAATATTCTTAACAGCGGCCAACCAGCACAGAAAGCAATTCCTCACGTGTAATATTCACAGAGCGACTGACTCGCAATAACACGTCATTAAAGAAAAAAAAAAAGTCGGGCTACCTATCGATTTAAACCCGACCACGACACGGCCTTATCATCATCGACTAGTGAAAGCGAGAGTCGATCCATTTATTCCATTAATTACATTTCCGTGATCACCATTGTTTACCTGCCTTCATCCCGCCCGCGGAGATAATGTCACGCCTGTCACAAAGAAATCAATTTCAATTATCCCTCTTCGAAAGGCCGGTAAGTAGGCCTACTTCGCAATCATGAAACATCTTAATTAAAAAGTCCAAACAAGTGAGTCCCTAGCCGCCTTTAATTTCCCGCGCTAATTCTTACACGCACCCTTCTATTCATTTATATTTTGGCGCGCTTTCCGCTGATTGGCTGTCTCTTACCCGCTCGCTTCTATTCATTTGAATTTTGGCGCGCTTTCCGCTGATTGGCTGTCTGGGGGTGTGATACAGCCGCTCTTATCTCTGCCTCAGGTGTCGAGATAACGCCTTCTAACGCGCCCGCCTCCTTCCTCCAGATGATGGCAGTTGGCGGCACCTTATATTGGCGTTTATGTCGAAAACCCTACTTAACTGCATGACTATATCGCCAAATATTGATTGCTTCTATTGGAAATTCAATATCCACACACAGAGAAGGTGCAGCTAACACCGTTGCGAGTATAATGACTTTGGTGGCAGACCGAGACCTAGCGATACAGAAGAGAATGCCCAAAGAAGAGAGACGAGGCAACGGGCTTGGGAGGGAGAGAGGTCGGCTCCTCCAGGGGTAGGATGGTACGAGCCAAGAACGCAATATTAAGGTAACCCAAATATACCGGGGGAGACTTGCAGGGAAATAACAAGATTGAGAAGGAGATAGTAAACCGTCACCTCTCCTGAGGGTAACAATAGCCAAGTCTTAGCTCCTCAATTTCCAACTTCAACTGTTTTCCATTCTCCCTTATCTCTCCCTCCAGCGGAGTGAAGGTTTAATTTTGCAGCCGCCACTAGGTTTTGTTCTATATCAGACGCCTAGATACCATTATCTGTTTCAGGGTTTCCTTATCTTTTTCAACATCTATTTTTACTCCGATTTTTTTTCCATTCGTGCATTTTGTTTTTGCTTTGCGACCATTATTAGGTATTGCTTCGCCTCATTTCGAATATTGAAAAATAAAGTTGAAAGTTTTCCCTTCTTTAAAAAAAAATGAAATCTTCGTTACTTTGTGTTGTGTTTATTTAGCATTTTAGACTTATTACTTGGCTCGCTCGCTCTCTCTCCTTCTGTCATCCCCAAGCAATTAACGTCTGTGCCTGTTTCTCCTAGATCAATAACTGTTTCCACGGCATTGCAAAAAAAAAAAAAAAAAAAAAGATTAATTTGCTTTTTGTCTCCCGTTCCGTATTTCGCGTCAGGGAGACTTAGTGAAGGTGTTCGTTCCTTTTTCCCTTAATAACTCGACCTGAAAAAGAGTTACTTGCTACTTTCAGGTGACATCTTAGTGAATCTCTGTATTGAGGGTTCCTTTATTGAAACCACACATGTTATATCAAGTACTAAATATTCCTTTTTGTGTGTGTTGTGTGTTAAAGGTCTTGTCGCACCCTTCACAGAGGTATGGCGCTCCTTACGTTCCAGTATACCATCAATGGAATTATTACTCCTGTTATTTTGGAATCGTAATGAAACTCATTTACCGAAATTGTTCGGATAAGCATTAGAATAGAGTACTATTGTTCGGTTTCAGTTATGCATGGCATGTTTAAGCACTTCACCTGTTTATAAACTGATATTCTTCCTAATGAGAAATATGTATTTTGGTGGATACACTAACTATATATATATATATATATATATATATGTGTGTGTGTGTGTGTGTGCGTGTGTATTTATGTATGTATATATAAAGCATGAGTGCGATTATCAGGTACTGATATAAATTACTTTGTTAGTTACGAAATTATTCTACTATAATCATGGAGCTCAATATTTTTCAAATGCATTAACCTATATATTACTTTTGATTATTTTTTTCACAATTGATAAAATCATTATCATAACTTATTATTCTATTTGCTCCCTTACCGTATGGCTACCCAAGTTTTTTTTTTTTTTTTTTTTTACTAAGTTAAAGGGCGGAAGACTTTTGATTATTTAAATAACTGTATTTCGTTGTGGCCTTTGCTTTAGCGGCATTATTGCAGATATTAGCTTCATTTATTATCGCTGTGGCATTTCTGTAGTTGCTTATAAGGAGACCAGAGTTGCCGTTGGTGCAGCGTAACAAATTTGGATGTTGTGATGATTTACCCACTAGATCTGCGCATCCCATGTATGTTGGGATTTAGTTTTCTTTCTGTTTCTTTGGCTGAGTGGTGACTAATCACCTGTCTCTCTCTGACAACTCTTATTTCTAGAATGTCTGCACCATAACAGTGGCAAACTGAATTTCAAAAAGGGGTGGCCGGTCATATAGTCACAGGCAAAAAAAGTCACTGTAATTTACAGTCTTTTGTTTATGTTTTTACGTCATCCCCAACGCACTTGTACTAAAGACGCCGCAAAGCTGGATACATATCGGGGTAAAACCAATTCTTGATTCTTGGTAAAACCGTTGGGGCTCACTCTAGGAAATATTAATGTGACTTTTTCTGTGACTTTTACCTGGATCCATGAAAACGTATCTTCTACGACAGCGTAAACGTCAGAATATTAAGGTGGCTACATCTTGTGTCTTGGCATGTAATACCTGATGGCACTGGTAATGATAAATATTTAGTTGATACTGGATATCTGACAACCCTGGATATTGCATAATTAGCTGGCATTGGATATTTTTGCTGAATGACAATTATAGAAAAGATGAATGACTTTTCATGCTATGATATACTGAAACGGGAGGCAGATTAGAAAAATTCGAGGTTGGTCGAAGGTTAATGACTATATATCTAATCCTTTTTTTCTCTTTTATAGAACACGGTGGCAATTATGAGATCAGTGCGGTATAGACCGTAGAAAGAGTATTCAATTTTCGAATATGGTTTATTGGTTCCTTTATAATAAGTCATAAATCAGTGGATGGTTTTACTAAATTTTCGTCAGTAAAATGCTTAGAATTTATTTATTAATTTAGTAAATTATTATTATTTTCTAACTTTCAACCTCTTGGGTATGCTATATTTACTTATATCCTCCGTCAATCTTGTTTCACAGTGGGAAAAGACAGAATGGGTGTGATATATTCTGTATATTAATGATTGCCATGCAAAGTCCATATATAGACTACTGTCCCCACAAGTTTGGATAAGCGGATATTCGACCTGAATATTAATAGGTAAACCGAAACATCTGGGGATGAATGTTGAAGGGAAAGATGTAGGAAACCGGACGTCCCAAAGAATATTCAAAAGAGTATGGGTTTTAGGGTGAAGTTGATGAGGATGCTTGGTAGCAAACGAAAATCTGCATTCGCCATTTACTGCAAGGAGGGAATTAGCTCATGGCTGACATAGGATAGTATGAGTGGTAAGATGCACGAGGGTTAATCAGAATGGAGAAGGTAACTAAAAAGAGACAACCACGAAACTATTTCGCTCTGAAAAAAGAAGCGAACTAGTACGTGGCGCCTCCCTCCTCTGAAAATGAAGATAGTCATCGGGCAAATCTGAAACAGGCCTGCAACCTCCATGAATAATTAACAATCTATATTGCATTTTATCAAGCCGATGGGTGGGGAAGCAGCGGAAGAAGAAGAGGAAGCCTAGAGGTGCTTGGTGGGGCGGGGGGTAGAGGGGAGAAGAGAGGGAAGGGGGAGAATTCGCGGTGTTATATGTTTGCGGGAACAAACACACTCGCCTCTTTCACCTCCTCCTCTTACCTGCCTCCTCCGTTCCCCTGCCTCTCCCGTCTGTGCCTCCTTTCGCGCCAGGCACTACAATGGCAAGGCATCGAAACCTCTTATCTGGACCCCAAGGTGACGCTTTAGATTCTCTTCTCTCTCTCTCTCTCTCTCTCTCTCTCTCTCTCTCTCTCTCTCTCTCTCTCTCTCTCTCTCTCATACACAGGCACACACACACACACAACACCACCGTCTCCGGGCGAAGGGTTGTCTCGGCACTTATACTTCGCGGGCGCCATATTTACTCTGCAATTTTCTTATGCATTTAGAAGGCAATATCAATTAATTATGCCTTGGGAGGGTTTGAACTCTCTCTCTCTCTCTCTCTCTCTCTCTCTCTCTCTCTCTCTCTCTCTCTCTGCTTGTCAAAGGGAGAGTCAGTAAGACAATGAATTTTATTTTGTTGTTTTCTAGGGTGTGTTAGGTTTTAGTATATTTATTTCCGACTCATCTTCATATTTCATCACGCCATATGTATATACTCGAAGTTTTTCTTGACTAAATTCGCAGATAGTGTCATCAAAAATATTTAATCTGAACAATTCTTTTAGAAACATTTTATATAATAGAGACAAAGTACTTGATTTACTGTAACAAATTCACCGACCATAGTTTTAAATAAAGCAAAGACGTCATTCGCTAAGCATCAGCGAGAAGAAGCTCACAATTCCACTCCCCTTTGCACACGGCTCAATCCCTTGTAAACTCTACATTTTGTTAAACAATTTCTCTGCTTCTAATGCCGAAATACTAATTACGAGCGCCTCTGGTGTCGTCCCCTAGCAACCTATACACCTTGAGACGGGCGTTACGCCTCCCAACTGTGCAAGGCATTGGAACTCATTTAGAATTTGTAATGCTTACTCAGTTTCCCAAGTCATCTATTTGACGCTGACATCTTAATAATGCGGTCCCTTAACCATAGATGAGGGGAAGAGAGAGAGAGAGTACTAATAAATGTTAGGGAATTGCTCTTCTTGGTTAGGTGCGGCCAACAGGTGGAGATACAGGAACTCTGTTACGCCTTACTGAAAGCAGCAGGGCTAACGTTAGGGGTGTTAATTATGAACGTTATCTTCGTCATTTAAACTGCCTGATAGGAAGGGGATGCTGGAACTTGACGGAAGGAAGGGCTAATTGTTGTAGGATATTCGGGTATAATCGAGTGGGTCTATTCTTAGAAGTTCTATGTGTAGTAGATCTATTCGGGCAAAATCGAGTAGGTCTGTTCGGTAGTCTATGTGGAGTAGGTCTGTTCGGTAGTCTATGTGGAGTAAGCCTATTTGGAGAAGGTCTATGTGGATAGGTCTATTTCGGTATAATTGAGTAGGTCTATTCGGGGGCGTTCTATGTGGAGTAAATCTATTCAGATAGGTTCTTTGTGGAGTAGGTCTGTTTGGATATAATCGAATAGGTCTATTCGGAGAGATTCTATGTGGAGTAGGTCTGTTCGGATATATTGGAGTAGGTCTATTCGGAGAAGCCCTGTGTGGAGTAGGTCTATTCCAGTATAATCGAGTAGGTCTATTCAGGTATGATAGAGTAGATCTATTCGAGTATATATCAGAGTAGGTCTGTTCAGGTACTATAATAGAGTAAGTCTATCGGAGTAAGTCTGTTCGGGTTTAATAGAGTAACTCTATTGCAGTAGATCTGTTCGGGTATGATGAGTAAGTCTGTCGGAGTAGGTCTATTCTTCTCTAAAAGATCGCTGTACTCATTACCAAAGCATCAGGCCAAAATTGTTCTCGTGCTATAAACAGGCTTTTAAAACTCGAGTGGCGCCCTTACGAAACGTGGGCTTTAATTTCAATCTTTCCGACGGACCAAGTCATCTTAGGATGCCGCTCCCTTCTGTCTGCATAACTGATGATGGGGAAGGCAGTGGCGACTCTGAAAGATCTCAGGGATTTCAAGTTTTTTTTTCTATTTATTTTATTTTATTTTATTTATTTTATTTATTTTATTTATTTTATTTATTTATTTATTTATTTATTTATTTATTTATTTATTTATTTATTTATTTTTGTCTTTCTCTGCTTTGTGGTTCCGTGTGAAACATATTTTTGGTTTTATTGCAGTTATTTCCCCAATTGTTTCATCGCGAAAGTTGGTCATTTTGGAAAAATCATGGATTTGTTTTTTCTTATCAGCCTTATGTATTTTTTTTTCTTAATGCTTCACTTGAGAAAGGCGCTTGTGGGCAAGCACTGGGACCCATGAGGTAATTCAGCGCTGAAAGGGAAATTTTAGTGATAAGGTTTTGAAGCTGCAACAGGGTGAAAACCTCGCAGTTCCATTATGAAACAATTGTTAGGAAAGGGAGAAAGGTAAGTTGAAAAAAAAAGAGTTACAGTGTTACAGTGAAAGGAATGAAAGAGGTTGGAGCTATAGGCCGAAGGGGCGCTGCAAAGAACCTTGAGTCTAGACATTAATACATATTTTTTCTCGACGACAAGTTTATGGGGAAACGAAATTTTACCCATATGGCATTTCGTTTTGTTGCTCGGCTACAAAACTTTACAACAATTAGCCAATAGTAAGAATATGGATATCGTTGAAAATCGGTATTCTCACATGAAGTCCGTCTGTACCGTAAATAATAATAATAATAATAATAATAATAATAATAATGATACTCTATTTCGAATATGAATTCATATACAATATTTTATCAAATTTTTAAGGACTGCCAGCTGAAACAAAACTGGATAAGTTTCTTAGAAGTCAAGGACAACAGCACACTATACTCTCTTTTTTTTCCATCTGCCATCCGCCTGTGGCGTTTTCGCATGGTAACACTGCGTCCCGGGCTTTACATAGTTACGCTATATGTAAGTTTTAGGTAAAAAAAGGATATCTTGGTGTAGATTTGCAACTGAAAAGTGTTTTAATAATTTACTGTATGCGAATTACACCGTTAATATTCGAAACACGATCTTATTTAAAGCCCAGGACGCAGTGTTACCATGCGCAAACACCACAGGCGGATGGACAGATGGAAAAAAACAGAGTAATGTCAACCATTTTTGGCTGATAGATTACGCTTTTTTCGAGTATGCGTTAATGATCAGAAGAGGCTATATACTACTGATGTTTTCTGAAGAGCAAGCTCAGAATAGATCCGACCTATGGATCAGTAATTGGTTTCAAAAACTTTTTTTCTTTTTTTTTTTTTTCTTTTTAACAAAAGTTATAGTTTCAGGATACCAAAGGATAATGCCTTCCAGCTTCAAGTTTTGTGCGTGTATTTCTTTAACCAACCGACGGCAGAATTCAAGTGTATATATTAATATATATATAATTAAATATAATATATATATATATATATAATATATATATATATATATATATAGAGAGAGAGAGAGAGAGAGAGAGAGAGAGAGAGAGAGAGAGAGAGAGAGAGCAACATTTTCCAATATCCTGTAGTACTTGTAGTCTTCAAGGCTGAAGTTACGACGGGAAAGACTAAAATTGCTGCTAGACTGCGCTTGTCCATTTACCCATATGCAGAGCACTATCATCAGGATAATTTTCCGTAAAAGCCGAATTTTTTATTTGATTTCAGCGCAGCTGAACAACCAAACATTTGAAATGAGAATAAAAGTGAAAATTAGGAAAGAAATGCGGCTGGAGACAGAAAACAAATACGATTGGAGACATCTGAGAGATTTTCTTTTAAAATTTTCGCTTTGTTGTTTTTATGAATATTTAGCTTATACAGTTGCTCTGCCATTGCAATAAGCAATGACAGGCACCGTGGAAAATTACCCTGACGATGACCATGAGTTAATGGCTCAGACAGTTGTCGACACAGGAGCAAACAATGGAACAGTCTAAGGTGGACCACTCACACTCGATCTCGTCGTACGATATGAACTGAGTAGGATGAGACCAAAAAAATGACTACTAACTCACGTTACTGCCCACCCGGTCTGAACAAAATAGTCAGTCTTCAGTTGGAAGCCCCTCTGTCCAGACGTGTCGGAGGGAATTTCTGATAATGAACCATATATGTTCAGACTCTGCCGTTGCAGCCAATGTAACATTGAAAATAAAACACCACGACAAAGAATATAGGGTCAATCGTCGGTTGTTGAAGAGAGAAAAACTCACATTTATTGTTTTCAAAGGAAATACAGGTAGCTCCCAAGGATTGTTATGATTACATAGGAATAGACGAGGTAACATTAAATTTCCTAGAAAGATTATAACGGTCGTGCAAAAGGACACATGCATAACGAAATCCACAATGCCCTATGAAAGGCCAAGTGCCACATTACGCTACATAGCGACTGATTGTTCTTACCAAGATGTAAAATTGGCCATACCAGAGACATGTTAAGTTAGTTGGACAACGCTCTGCAAGGCCTACATAATATTAAAGATAAATAAAGCTCATTTACATATTTGTATCTTTGATAAAAAATAAACTTGCTTTTAGAAACTCAAAATAATTGTGACTCTTCTGCGAATATACCAAATGGTTTGTAGTGTATCAAATTAGAGTAGAAAATTATAAAAAAGAGAAAAGGTAATAAATCTTTGTCTAACCACCATTACGCTACAATATTTCGTAATCAGCACTACCTACAAGAAAATGATAAGGGTTGGAGGTTTCACTACCTCCCATTATGATTTTACTGTTGCATTGTCTCCAGTTCTTTAACATTAACCATATATCACGTGTTAACTTTTTAGAATATATTCTTATTTCGTTAAGAAATATCCTCAGTTTCTTTTCTTATTTTTTTTTTACCTTGGAATATAACTGACTAAACGTCCTGAGCAAGGCACCATTTTTTTTTTTTTGTTTTGAGAGATTGCTTGAGGTATTGTAAAATATACATATATAAGTAATTTGGTACTTTGAAACCTTGTCGTTACTCCAGGATTTAGAAACGCTACGTCCATCAGTCTCCAACATCACAAGGGTAAATGAAACATTTATGTAATTTAATTTTCTTTACACTCATGTGGTAAATTGGTATTACATAATTTTACAAATTTAGTATGTGAACAAATGCGAAAAATATGTAGCTATAAGTGTGTGTGTCTGTATATGTATATATATAATATATATATATATATATATATATATATATATATATATGATTATATAATATATATATCATGTATAAGGGACAAAACGTCCTTATTACTTTGATGCCTCTTCTTTCCTTAATTCTTTTCGATATGAAGGTCTTATATATATTATTTATCTTCTTTTTCATCACCTCTTTCTTTGCATCATGACAATTTTTCTTTAGTTACTCAATTAGCGACTGATAGCCTGCAGTTCATTTGTGTTTTTTTAGAATATGCTTTACTTCTTATATTCCACAGACATTGCTACGACTTACAGATCTCGAAGAACCTTGTCCAGAACTCTTTATCTAACGAAAGCCTCACATGTTGAACTATATCCTCTTCTCTGCCGTTTCTTGGTAAATGAACCACTTAGTTCATCAAGGCTCGTCGAAGACACCACTCACGAGCAAACTATTAGTTCTGTACGACTTAATCTGAAAAAACCCTATTTGAATGTCGTGTCGGGTCGTGAATTCCTCATTAAAACGTCAACTGTCAGGTTTGTCGATCCCGCTTGACTTCCGGGCTTGATCAGATCTGACTTTACTAAAAACACCCAACTCACATTCAAACTTGCTTAAACCCCGCCCATTTCGATCGGGCATTACAAATCCCCTCTGACGTGAGTGGCCGGCCTAACAGCAGTTTTTGTCATTTCCTTCAGAACTTAAAGGTAGAGAGAACTGGAGAAGTGTTGTTTTAGGATAATAGGCGCCACAGATGAATTGTCATTAACAAGAATTCCCGACAAGATATATATATATATATACACACATATATATATATATATATATATATATATATATATATATATATATATATATATATATATATATATATATATATATATATATATATATATATATATATATATATATATATATATATATATATAGATAGATAGATAGATATATATATATATATATATATATATATATATATATATATATATATATAAATATATAAATGCACACATACATATTCGTATATATTAGAAGTAGTCAACTCACAATCACGCGTGGAACAGAAATAAATTTCTGACTCACGTCGGGAACGAACCCAGGTTCAGTGGGTAGCGCCTTCGCCTTTCATTGAAAGGCCTGTGTGGGTTCGATTTTCCGGGTCTAAGTCTGATTTGTAGATAGATGGATAGATAGATGATTAATAAAAAGTAAATAGTATGTAATAAAAAAATTAAAATAAATTTATATATATATATATACATATATATATATAATCTATATATACATATATTGTATATAGATTGTTATATTATATAATATATATATATGTGTGTGTGTGTGTGTGTGTGTGTGTGTATGATTATATATATATATATATATATATATATATATATATATATATATATATATGTGTATATTATATATATATATATATATATATATTATATGTATATATATATATATCATATTATATATATATATATATATAGTATATATATATATATATATATATATATATATATATATACTATATATATATATATAATATATATAGGATATATATATATATATATATATAGATAATATAAATCTGTTTACCATATGTTGTTGCCATCGACAGTATAGCTTAGAGAAGGAAGTGTTATTTTTATCTGCAGGTCCTGGGTACAAAAAATCCCTTATGTCTTGTGATGTATTTGAAAAAAAATGTAAAGCAAGAGAGAGAGAGAGAGAGAGAGAGAGAGAGAGAGAGAGAGAGAGAGAGAGAGAGAGAGAGAGAGAGGTGAGGGGGGGGGGGAGGGAGAAGGGGTGACTTGAAGTGAGAGAGAGAGAAAGAGAGAATAAAAAAAAGGTGCCCTCGCCCCACCAAATTTTAATCAACACATAAGATTTTTTCCCCCTTCTTGATAATGGCGGGTCTCAGAAGACTTACCCGCCAGATGATAAAACACGAAATCTTGCAATTA
>NC_061109.1:45949815-45969815 GCF_015104395.2 Macrobrachium nipponense
CTTAAACACATCTACGTTCACTCCTGATATATTCCTCAGATGAGCTGGCAACGCATTGAATAGACGCTGCATTATCGATGCTGGTGCGTAGTGGATTAATGTCCTGTGTGCTTTCCTTATTTTTCCTGGTATAGGTTTTGGGCACTATTAATCTACCTCTGCTGCTCTTTCTGATATTTTTAGTTCCATGATATTTTCTGCTATTCCTTCTATCTGTTTCCATGCCTGAATTATCATGTAGCGTTCCTTCTTCCTTTTCCTTCTCGAGACAATATAATTTTAGGAATTGTAGTCTTTCCCAGTAGTCTAGGTCCTTAACTTCTTCTATTCTAGCTGTAAAGGACCTTTGTACACTCTCTATTTGTGCAATATCCTTTTGATAGTGTGGGTACCATATCATATTGCAATATTCAAGTGGACTACGAACATATGTTTTATAAAGCATAATCATGTGTTCAGCTTTTCTTGTTTTGAAGTGCCGTAACAACATTCCCATTTTTGCTTTACATTTTGCCAACAGAGTTGCTATTTGATCATTGCATAACATGTTCCTATTCATCATCACACCAAGGTCTTTAACTGCTTCCTTATTTGTGATGGTCTCATTATTAGGTCCCTTATATGCATATAGCTTTCTTTCTGTCTCCATAATTTATTGATTCAAATTTATCAGAGTTAAATACCATCCTATTTACCTCTGCCCAATCATATACTTTGTTAAGGTCTCTTTGTAGAGCGTTCCTATCTTCATCACAAGTAATTTCTCTACTTATTCTTGTGTCATCTGCGAAACTACTCACTACCGAATCCTTAACATTATTGTCTATGTCTTCAATCATAATAACAAACAGTATTGCAGCTAACACCGTACCTTGCGGCACACCGGATATTACCTTGGCTTCATCCGATTTCTCGTCGTTTGCAATAACTATCTGTTTCTGTTGTGTAAAAATTCTTTTAACCATCTTCCTACTTTATCCACGATATTGTGTTTTCTAATTTTCTTCGCTAATATATTATGGTCTACTTTATCAAAAGCTTTTGCAAAGTCTAAATAAACCACATCTGTTTCATTTCCGCTTTTCATATTTTTGAATATGTTTTCACGGTGGACTAACAGTTGGGTTTGTGTACTTTTTCCGGGTACGAAACCATGTTGTTCCTTTATTAAACAAATTATTTTTTATAAATGTTTCATAATATTTTTCTTCATTACCCTTTCATACACTTTCATAATATGTGATGTTAGACTCACAGGCCTATAATTACTTGCCTCTAGTCTTGATCCACTTTTGAAAGTAGGGGTAATATATGCTAATTTGTGCTCATCATATATCTTGCCTGTATCTACACTTTGTCTTAATAATATTGCAAGTGGCTTTGCGATAGAATGAACTACTTTCTTTAACAAAATAGCAGGAATTCCATCAGGCCCTGCAGCAGCTCCATTTTTAATTTCATTAATAGCCTGCACAATATCAGCTTCATTAATATCTATGTCAGCTAAATATTCACTATTTTTCATCCCTTACTTCTATATCATTATCTTCATTATCTATTCTAGGGGTGAATTCTCTCTTATATCGTTCTGCCAGTATGTTGCAAATTTCCTTTTTTCATTCGTTAATCTCCCTTCAATTCTCAGAGGGCCTATTTCTATTCTTCTTTTATTCATCTTCTTCGCATATGAGTATAATAGTTTGGGGTTTTGCTTGATATTTAATAGGGTTTTTTTCTTCCAAGTCCCGTTTTTCATTTTCTTTTGATTGTATAATCTTTTGTTCTGCATTTTCTATCTTACTTTTTAGTTCTATAACTTTCCATGCATTTTTTTTTTCTTTTGCAAGACCTTTTTTCCACTTTCTGATTTTCTGGAACAAGATCCTTCTGTCTCTTGGTATGCATGAATGATGTTTACTTTTCTTCTTCGGTATATATTTTTCCACTATTATCTCCAATATTTTATATAATATCTCCGTATTTACCCTTATGTCATCACTTACGAAAATGTTATCCCAATCTTTGTTTAATTCTTCATTAATTTCTGACCATTTTATATTTTTTACTGTAGAAGTTGTATTTTCCATATCCTTCCCACTTTTTCATTTCTTGCTTATCTCTATTTTCACTTGCTTTGGAATGAACTGTTAATTCTATGACATTATGGTCTGAAATACTCGCATTATAAACTATTATTTCTTTAACATAATTCATCTCGTTCACAAATACTAGGTCTAAAGTATTTTCCTTTCTTGTTGGCAGGTGATTTATTTGTTGAATGTTGTATTCTAGTAGCATATCTAATAGCTTTTCAAATTGCCTCTTATCTTCTGCACTACTATTACTCTCTTTTTTATATGTATAAGTACAACCACAATCTCCTATTCGTTCTTTCCATTCTACGAAAGGAAAGTTGAAGTCACCAGATAGGAGAATAGTCCAGTCCTTGTGATTTCTACATATATCATCCAATTTTTCAATTATTAAGTCAAACTCTTTAGTATTAGGAGTCTATATATTACTATGTTTCATCAATTTTTCAGATTCAAATTCTACCGCTATTAGTTCACATTCTGAGTTACTATATTTCTCATATATTTTTCCTTGTTTTTTTGTCTTTCCCATATATTGCGGTTCCCCCTTGATTCCTATTTTTTCTATCTGATCTATAAGTTTGGAACCCTTTTATTTGATCATCATTCCCAGTCTCTTGGGAATACCAGGTTTTCACTTATATTCATTATATCTATTTTCTTTTCATTTTTGGGTTAGTTCTTCTAAGTACTCTATTTTTCTTTTTGAGTTACTCGTAACTAAACCCTGCGCATTCATCACTATGATGGTTTGCGTGTTTTTCTCCTTCATTTAATACTGATAGTAATAAGGATTTTCCCATGTCTCTTTCCTGTTCTGGTATGTTGTTCTTTTTTCATTTCCAGAAATTCTGACATTAAAAAATCCAACTTTTCCATAATATTTGATCTTCCTTCATCATAATTATTAATTTTGTGTCTGAATCTGCAATTTCTCGTTTCTCTGCAATATCCTCTTGCATAATAAATACAGTTATTATCTCTTGAGTAGAATTTCGGAGCTGATGCTTTGAAATTTTTTGCTGACACCTCTGCATATCTCATTGGTGGTTTGCTTTTCTCTTTTACCTGATATTCTTGATTTCTCTCTTTATTTGTTTCTTTCTTATTTTGGATTTTATTACTTGGTTGGTTATTTATTTGATTATGATTCATGGCTACAGGGTGCATATATTTGCATTTTTTGTCGAACTTACATCCTTTTCCTTCTTTTAGGTTTTTACATATTTTTGGATGCAGATCTCTGCAATCATCCCCATATCCATCTAAGTATGCACATTTACCATATATTTCATAGTTTTGACATATCTTAGGATGTTTGTAGTAACATCTTTCTCCAAATCTGCAATTCCCTCTTTTCAAAAGGTTGCAGATTTTGTCTTTCTTGTCTATTTTTTCCTCTTTCCCGTCATTGTATAGATCTGGGTAGAGCCTCTTCGGGATTTGCTTTTCTGTTGTCATATCGTAATTTATTTCTTCGTAGGTATGCTGCTTTATTGCCCTCATATGTAGTATCAATGAGTATCTCTGCATCCATACTTTTATCTTGTTCTTTGTTTTCCTTATTTTTTTCTGTCATTTCATTTTTGTTTACTTCTCTTCCGTTTTCCTCTTCTTCTTCTATCTTCTTCTTCTCTTCCTTTCTTCTTCTCATTCTCAACTATTTGTACATTCAATCTTGATTTAATAACATTGTCTATCCATGATAGACATGTTGAACAAAAAATTCTTGTATCTTTTCTCAAATCTTGTATTACCTCAGCACACTGTGGATGGGTCGGAATGTTGCATGCAGCACATTTTCTGATTAGGTTTTGTGGATTGACTATGCTATACCAAACCTTACACAGTTGCATGCTTTTGGCATTCTTTTGTTTCCAATGCATCAATTAGGATATTCACAAGATTCACCTTATTCATTTTCTTTGTCGGAATATGTTGGTTTATGTATATTTTCTTTATGAGTCTCTTGACCACTTGGATTTTATTTGGAACTTCTTCAATTATTTTCAAGATGTTTTCATTAGATTTGTTCCAGTTTGAAGGATTATATCCTTCTAATATATCTATGAATGCTTTTGTATCTTTTTGGTTAGGACTGTTGCTGATTTCATAGATGAGAAATGCCAGTTCCCTTCCTGCTACCTCATCGTATTGCGAATCTGCTAAACACGCCAAATTACGCCACCTTTTCCCGCAGTTGGAACTTACTTTGACCATCTTTTGTTCTGATTTATAGTATTACACTTGATAAACTAACTTAGAAGACGCTTTATCCTACTATTTTCACACTAATCTTATCACCGATAGTTCACGAACACTTCTAGATATTTCTCAAATTCTAGTCGTATGTTAAACTTGTGATATCTGTTGATTATTGTGACTTCACGCGGGTACGTCTCACCAAGCAAGATGGCTACTACGAGAGAGAAGTGGAGAAGGTTGGCCATATTGATGTTAATGTTAGAATTGATGATAATATTTCTGCCTACAATAAACTCCTTATTAGAAATTTGAAGTACTAAAGAAAAGTATTAACTAAAACTTCATTGCTATTGAATTACAACGAATGAACCCGTGGTAGATGTTTGGAATAAATATAATCATATGATTGTTATAGAATTTAACATTCACAGAGAAAGTAAAATATATTATTTTGATGTTAAGCACTAAATGAACCTTTGCAAAAATCTCACGCACAATATATATATATATATATATATATATATATATATATATATATATATATACGTATATATATATATATATATATATATATATATATATATATATACGTATATATAAAGATATATAAATATATATATACTTATATATTACTTCTATGCGATACAGTTTTGTTTGATACAGTTTGTTTGAAAAATATGATTGATATAACGGTGAAAGAAAGCAATTTGTTTACACTTTCAGATAAACACACTTATGTATTATATATGTACCTATATAGTATATACATTATCTATATATTATATATATATATATATATATATATATATATATATATATATGGACACCTGTTGAGGAGAGATGAGGACCACGCTGGGAGACATACTATGGGGATGGAGGTTCAAGGAAGAAGAAGAAGAGGGAGACCAAGAAAGAGATGGGAGGACTGTGTGAGAAGAGACTTACATGAGAAGGGAGTTGATGAGGCAGAAGCGCAGGATAGAAATAGATGGAAACGGCTCATCCAAAACGGTGATCCCATATGAAAATGGGAGCCAGCTGGGAGGAAGAAGATATATATATATATATATATATATATATATATATATATATATATATATATATGTGTGTGTGTGTGTGTGTGTGTGTGTGTATGTGTGTGTATACACATAAATTTCATGTGTTTACGCTGACTTTATCTCTATTTGTAAAAATATGATAAGGAAATGTCGGTAAATATTAGTTAACTGAAAAATGAACTCGTATAGATCCAGGGAGCCGGAAGTTCTATTATACAGCCCAGAATCAGGAATCAGGTTATCGAACAGTCAAGTGCAAAGATATGTTATCAAGTCTGTAGTGCAATAATTATTTTCTTTCTCGTGTCAAGACTTGTTAGCCACCCTCACCCTCACTCCCCCACCCCCTCTAGCACCCCCACACCCTCATTCCACCCCTTCCCCCCAATTATAGGTATTATTTCGGTTAGGTTTTTACATCTGTAATCATCTGAAAGCTTCTTCTTGGGTCCGCATTTTCCCATGACCTTAGAAAACCGTTACGAGCGAAGGAATGAGTGATTATGCTTCGGTAAGAGGTCTTGGAGAAAGTTGATCGTTATTGCACTCTAAGGCACAGGCGGAAAGATTGGTATTATTAGTTTTTTGCATTGAATATGTTTTTCTTTGTTGGTGATAACACGCATGCGAGCTCTTTATGCTTACCTGGGGATGCACGAGGCGTAGTTTCTCTCTGAATGACAAAAAAAAAAAAAAAAAATTGAATCCTCTTCGGTTGAGGTAAGAGCGAAAAAGAGAGAAGGTAACGTATGTGAATTGTTGGTGTAAATGTATAGAATGAGTAGTGGACTTCCTAGCCTCTGAATTGGAGGGCAGCTGAAGGAACACCCAACTGCAGAATCTTGAATATCATAAGGAAATTGGATGAAGAAAACTTAGTAAGATGAACCTGTAGGGTATAATGCCACTTTGAACGAGTGTTTCATGAAGAGATTTTAATTTCATGCAAAGTTTCTGAAAAATGAACTGTTCTTGCGTCATGATAGATGTAGTTAACTGAAACTGGAATTGTTCCAGTCTGTGCAACATAAGATGAGTATGCAATATCTGTTGTTATATTTTCTCTTGTGGTAAAAACATGTTCTCTGCAGACGATTGTGTTCAAATAATAATTATAATAATGATATCTGTATTACTTGACATCGTTTTATGAATGCAGAAGGAAATGCTTGTGCGGAATTTCCCGCAGATTTCACAATCGTTCCTGAACTGACGCAGACCGACCGTGTTGGTGCATCCTCAGTCGGTAAGATTGTTCTCACTTCCTGAATATGTAGGCCATCGTTATCTAACATCTCATCCGTGCCTTAATCCCACAAGTTTCAGTTACTTTCACACACACGTATCAATTATATTTTCGGGGATGCACATATGTATGCGACTTTGCAAATTGTATGTATTTCGCAAAAGAAAAATATAACGAAAACGCGTCCACTTGTTGCTGTATAAAACATAAATAAGTTGAGTAATTGAATTCATGTGTTTCACTGAGGGAGGGCTTATTTAACGTTGCTTATTTGAGTTATGTATAAGAGATGTCTTCCGTTTATTTTCTGAATGTCGTAATGTAATCCTTTGGCAATAATTTACCGAGTCTTGACTTATGTCATCTTTAGGTTTTTTTTTAACTTGTATGGCGTTTTCATTTAAATACACCAGTTCTTGCTATTGTCATATGTTAGAGGACTTCTCACCTTCAATGCAGTTTAAAGTTCCACCCTTCAAAATGTTTTGCACACAAGATTAAATTCGTAAGTTTTAAACCTAAAGGTAAAATATCTATTTGGTCACGTGACAAGCAAAAACATTTCACGATCACTGGAAATTGATCGGGAAGTTGTCTGGTTTTAAAGGACTTTCATCTCATTTGATTTCATTATTATATAGAACTTTATGCGTTCCTTCTTATGCGCGTCCCAAATCTCAAAATATGTTGCAGCTCTCAATGACCTCATGCTTTATTCCATGCAGGCTATAGCAGCCCCGTTAGATTTGAACTGCTTTGGTCTTTGCGGTCTCTTCAACATGCAAAAGATGAATAAATTAATTAAAAAATAAATAAGTAAATTAATAGGTACCTTTGTTACAAGCAGTAATGAGGTCAACAGTCAAAACTGGACGAAGTCAACTTTTGTGATAGAAGTTTCAGCAGTAGATTAGAACAAGTCACTATCGGTTTTTAATCGAACAAGAGCAGAGAATAATTAATCGACGGTGAGCATGATACAAATGACAGTATGGTTTCATAATAAGATATCTATTAGCATGTGCGGGTTTTTTTTTCAAGAAAATTGTTAAGTACCAACGCTAAGAAAACGTTATCCTGATTAAGGTAACCTTCATTAATTTTATCTTCAATTTAAACATCGTCAGAAATTTTTTTTAAAAGTGAGATTTAGACTAACTTCGTATATTATCTCCCGCTGGCGGTTAGTACCATCAGTGCGCGTAACGCGGTGAACTTAAGTTTCTTTGCAGTGTCCCTTTGGTCCCTAGCTGCAACCCCTTTCATTCTTTCGACTGTGCCTCCATTCATATTCTCTGTTTTCCAACTTTCTTCCCACCCTCTCCTAACTATTGTTTCTTAGTGCAACTGCGAGGTTTTCCTCCTGTTAACCGTAAAACCCTCTTTACGCTCAAGTGCCCTTTCAGCTCTGAATGACCTTATAGGTCCCAGTGTTTAGCCTCTGGGCTAATATCATATTTCATTCGAAAATTATCCGTATCGCATGAAATTGCAAACTATTTCGATAAATCCCACAGTACATATAATATATAAGCCACAATGCCCTCTTAACTTCTTGAATTCTTTGCTCTGTTTTTGGATACACTTATCACTACAAAGCCTGAAGATCCAAGTTCAAGGAAATTTGAAGAAGAAATTGTGATGTCCAGTCCTGGGAAACGAACCCAGGTCCAATAATCACAAAGAGGTCGCGCTGCCGACCTGACCTCTTTGTGATTATTGTACCTGGGTTCGTTTCCCAGGACTGGACATCACAACTTCTTCTTTAAATTTCCTTGAACTTGGATCTTCAGGCTTTGTATTGACAAGCGTATCCAAACAAAAAGAGCAAAGAATTCAAGAAGTTAAGAGGGCATTGTGGCTATTACAATTGCATATGTATCTGGTAAAAAAGTGACCAGTAGATTCTACATGTATATATATATATAATATTATATATAGATATATATATATATATATATATATATATATATATGTGTGTGTGTGTGTGTGTGTGTGTGTGTCTGTGTGTAGATATATATAGATTATGGATGCATGTTTTTTTAATATACTGCATATTAGTTTTTCACATACTTCGGGTAATTCCGCCTATTGAAATGGTTTCACCAGGAAAATATTACAGTATGAGCTTGTTGGAGCGCGCTTTGTGTGCTGGAACCCGGCGCTGCTGCCACCCCTACCCTCCCCATCCTCTACCAACCCCTCCCCCACAAACAGATTTGCAGGAGGAGAAAGGACAGACAAGACCCACTAGGATTTTATTATTATAGAAGATTCCGTAATTTTCAAATTCCACATTAATGTTGGAACTTGAGCGTCAAATCTAGGTCTCCGATAGTGTGAGCAATGAATGTGTGCATAAATATATATTATAATATATATATCCCGTATAACACCTATAGTATATATAATATAGTATATATATATAATATAATATATATTATAGTAGGTATACATATGTGTGCTGCTTTCATTATTGTTTTTGCCCATACATACGGTATCAGTGCGTGTTATTGTTATTATGTATGAAAATGAAATACGTGTACTGTATATGACTAAACCTTTTTTATCCCTAGGAATGAAATTAAATTAAAAAAAATAAAAACGATCCAAGACGTGACAAAAAAAAAAATAACTTCCGTTGGAAGAAGGAAAATGATGATGGGAAAGACGAACACAAAAGCGAGAGGAGCTGAATTAAGAGAGAGAGAGAGAGAAGGAGAGAAAGAGAAGAAAAAATCCTTCCTATCTTTCGATTTTCTCTCGTATAAAGTTGGAAGCGCCGGGATGACTTCGCCTATCCTCATATTTCATTGACGTGATCCTGAAAATCTTCCACCAGGTTACAAATAATTACAAACTTTGCTCAAAGTTATCAGTATGACATCTAGGTTTTCTAACGGTGACAATCTCCTCCTCGCTCTTTCTCTCCCCCCTTTTTTAACTCTCTCTCTCTCTCTCTCTCTCTCTCTCTCTCTCTCTCTCTCTCTCTCTCTCTCTCTCAAAACCAATTATTAAGAAAAATCTCGAAGTTTTCCCTCGCAAAGTAGATTAAGAAAGTTACACGGATTTGCGGGACATTATTCACCTAGGCCACTTCTTGAAGCTTAATTAAAGAGAATTAATATGAAAACTTTTGCCCGGGGAAGAGAGATTGAAGCTTGTTACTTATCATTCCCGCATCGGGACAAGTGGTTTAGATGTGATCCGGGGCAAAATGGCGCCAAACCCCGCTAAAGCGAACCGCCGTATGCTGCCGGTGTTATCCCGCAAGGACCGGCGGCGGTTGAACCGCTCGTTGGCCACCGCGGCGGTCCGTCAACGTCACTGGGGTTCAGTCAGAACCGCCAGGCCGGGGCAAGGCGGCGAACCGAGCCGCTATAAAGAGCGAGGGCAGGAGAGGTTGGAACTTTGCCTACGCTCGTTCAGAAGTTTGAGTTTAATAGATTTTAATCCTTCATTTAAGGAGGAGATATGAAAAGACGGGGAGCCCCACTCGCCTATTACAGGGACACGATGCCGCCGCAGCCCAAAACACATTAATTAACTAACTTGCTAATCATATCAGGAATAAATAAGGCCGGGTTGGCGGGTCGCTGGGATGGATGGCCTCCGACGGGATCTCCTGCCCTCCCCTCCCTTTCTCCTACCCCCTCCCCCTCTAATTCCTACCCCCTCCACCATCATCTGTCTGTTACTGGAAGTGGGGGGAACAGGGGTGGGTATTACGGAGAGGGCCAAAAGGGTACTCGATATCCCCTTACATTCTTTTTCTCCATCTTTTGTCTTCTTATTTTCTCACCCACGATCTAGAAAAAGGGATGAGGGGTGAAGCGGAAGAAGAGAAGGAATAAAACCTATGCTTAAAAAGGGTATAATTTGAGGTTTTTGACCTTCCTTTTCGTCATTGCTTGTTTTAAAGGATTCGAAATGCCTTTATGTAGTTTTTGTTCCCATGCGAACTGATCCTTTTGCTTAAATAACGACAGAACGTAAAAGAAACAAAAACTTTCGTGGTGCAAATGAGTACACTTTCTTTTCTGAGTGAATTGATACATGCAGGAAAGGAACTTTTTTATTCGATCGTTTATTATGTTTAACACAGCAATCGTCTTCTGGCAGATGTTTCAATTCATAAAATTTAATCAATCATTGTTACCAGTTGTCGATATCTTGTCTAGGTTACTTCAATATCATGTCATTAAAGAAGCCTTTGCGCTTTTTGATTGGCTTCTCATTTTTATCAGTTCTTGACACAATCATGGAAAAAAATCTGTCTGGAATGGACAAAATCGCATAACAAACTTGTACAACCTTCAGCATGTCTTGAGTAAATGTCAGCCATGATGATAATTCCACTTTAACAGAAGTTACTCCTTGTCACATCCCAGTAAAAATTCAAGTTTCGGATAAAATTCGATTTGGATTGGCAGTCTGTTAACGACCATGCCAAGCAAGCTAAGTTTAACATCCAGAAGTATAATAGCTCCCCTTTTAACTTTGGTGGTCTCTTGTTAAGATTACCCTCAGGTCTTGATAGATTTGCTCTGGCGCACGACCTTTCTTGCCATGAGAGGCACGGATGGGGCATTTGGAGGAATGCAGATGTATACTTGGTGTGTCATCAGTATCCTATGTCTCTCATACCCAGGTCTCACGTAGGAGAGGAGCACTGATCGTATGACATGCTTATGTTCGTTCTCAGGGACATTAAGCTTTTAATGACGAAAAATCAAGTCAGTCAACAAAGGTTTTGGGGTGACAGACTTTGGTTAAAGTTCTCCCTAATACTTGCTATTTTGAGTCACTTCTCTTCCAATCCGTTTTTTGTTTCAGGAACCTTGAAAGATCATGATAGCTGAGATAAAGATTCATAGGGTATTTCTGACTTATTTTTCTGATGTCTCGGGTACTTTTCACTAAAATCATTGAACTCCGTCATTTTCGGTGGAAGGTGTTTTTAGTTTAAAAAAAGAAACTTAGTTAATATTTCAGAACTATAACAATCGTTATCATGGGTGCTCTCTTTAAGTATTTTTGTTTTAACTTCAAAATACTTGATGCGTCCGTTAGACCTATATATATCACCTGTTGGCTACTGTTTTTGTCATCTTGAAGCTCTTTTACGAGTAACTTGAACCTAGACATTGTTCAGTTATCAATGCGTAGTGAGCAATTAAAGTCATTAGGTACTTCTGATGGCATCTTGTATGACCCGTAAAAATTCAAGTTTGTTTGAGTGCTTCATTAGCTTGGTTAACCCTGAAATTCTTTTTAATTACCTTATCAACTTCATGTGAAAGTTGAACTTGGAGTTGAACTTACATTGATCTTACACCTATCATGTCGATTGCTATAATGGCTAGATATATACTTTATTGTTCCAAGGTTTTATTACTCATCAAGTTTTCGGTCTCGAAAACCAGACATGCATATATTCAACTCTTTCCTTCTTTTACTTGCACTCTCATGAAGACAAATACAGTGCCTATTGACAATAACAGAGATCCAGGTTGGACTGTTAGGTTGTATTGTTGATACACTTTGAACTTGGATGCAACCAATACTTAATTAGGTATCCGATGTCGTTAAGTACTCCGCCTCGTCAACATTCTGCTCAATAATTCTAAGTATTTGACCTTCCCCCCGCCCCCCGCCCCTTTTTTCTATCTCTGATCCTAATCGATCTTTTCATGTAGAGTCAAACCGCTATGCTTAGACATAGTCTAGTCAGTGTTTCCAGTGTGCTAGGAAGTGTCAGAAAGTCTACTTTTGTCTGTAAAGATGATATTGATGCCACCAGCTTCAAGGCTTTTCTTAGACATTCTTAGAACTTTGCTTCCTCGTCTGAATGTGATCAGCATCCCGGATCATTCATCTCATAGACAAAATTGCCAGAAATGGTAATGATGTTCTACCCAATAATAGTAACTGGAATTCAAACAATTTTCGGAAAATTACCTCCTCGTGGTCATCCGTCAGCTGCATTTCAAGGGGGAATTTCCGGTCGTCCTGTTGTTTTTTTTATTAAGCTGGCCTTATGCCAGCACGGGCTCTTGCTCATAGAGCAGCCCGTAGAAGGGTCGTCCATTGTCTCTGCTTCATGAGTTCTGTTCGGTCCGCACAGAGTCAGCATCCGTATTTCATACAATGGCCGGGTTACAGTTTTTTTTTTTTATGTCTTTCTACAGCCCGTAGAATGAAATACAGCATTGTCCAAAATTAGACTTTGTTTTCTTTTTGTTCTTTTCTTCATTGTCTTACGTGCAGAGTATGAATATAAATACTTATCCTAGTTTATACCCCATAATATACTTCAATGGTCGCTTGTACTTGAGCTTGAATGGTCAATATCATCACTCATTCTTTAACTGTATTCTGTTAGTTTATCGCATTTGTATATGTATATATATATGTGTGTGTGTGTGTGTGTGTGTGTATGTATAGTATCTATATCGTAAAAAAATTATGGCAATATAAGAGAATGTCGAAACGGCAACTTTTGACACGATGAACATTAAGTACCGTCCAGAATCTCGGACCAATGTAGCTTCATTCTGGCCAGTAGTGTTCGAGGTTCTCCCAGGACAGGACATCGGCGTCTAGAAGTTGAGTTTATTGCCAGTGAAACTATCTTGGTTACCCAAAACATATTTATATGCACCTTTCGTTTCATTGTATAAAGATTACTTTGTTCATTTAGTTTTGCGATTGTTTATTTTTATTTGCAAGTGTTTTTTGACATTTTTTTCTAATGATTTAATTATCCTTTCCGTGATGAAAGTTCTGAATCCTGCAAGCAGCTTTATAAGTATGTCCAATTCTCCTCTTAGCGAGCACACTTAGCACACACTGATACCGTCATCCTCTCCAAGAGGAAATGGCAGACTTGCTTTTTTGAAAACTAAGTTTCTTACCATGAGACTCTCGGATTATGCTCTTCATTCAACTTAATTTCCTACGTTAACCTGAGTAATATTCGGCATTGTTTGGTTTGAAGTGCGAGGTCGGGGATGGGGGGAGACTTCTTGTATTTAAGGAATTACACAAGTCTTACAGACTTTGGTAAAACGAGAAATGTAATGTTTATGCAAATTTGTATACGCGTACCCTCACGGTCGTGCGAACAACACACACACACACACACACATATATATATATAATATATATATATATGTGTGTGTGTGTGTGTGTGTGTGTGTTGGTATTATATATAATTAGGGGAACCATTATGGTTTTCGGTTTGTAATAGATGTTATCAAATTTAATTCCATTGTGTAAGGTATTCCCAATATAAATTGATCATGATATTAAGGGGTATTTATGTCTTAGTATTTGCGAGTATAAAAATATCATATGATACGTCATATATGTAATACATATTATGTATAAGTGACAAATCTATGATAAATAGCCACCTGTTTAACCTTAGCAACCATATAACGTTTTCATACATTTGACAAAGTTATCAAGATTCCCAAAAGAAACACGAATCATTTTCCTGCTTTATTGAAACTTCATAATGTATAAAAAAACACAACTAACAAATTACAATGACAACAAAGAACAAGCTAAAAGTAATTGAGGTTAAAAAACCAGGCCACGCAGAGATCCTTAGGAGACGTTTGAAAAAGCCGCTTCCGATTGGTCTGTCCTCATCAGTTGATCTTGAGAAGCTGCACTGAGAAAATCAGAACTGCATCTGAAAGGAAAAGAATAAGGAATAAAGGAGAATTCCACTAATCCGATATTTCAGGGACATGAAAATGTTTTAGGCCAAATGGACAGACAGTGAATGCAGTCGTTCTTTGGTTAATGATGCCAAACTTTTAAGATATATACAAAAGACAAAAGCTTCCTTAGATATTTCGTTCTTTTTATACCGTTGGGTGCTCCAGTTGATTTTGTTTAACCTAAAATTAAGACACACATGTATTGTATATAGACATATAACATATACAGATATATATAATATCCATATGTATATTTTATCTATGTAGGTATGTATGTATGTATTCATTTATCAACATTTATCAACAATCATGCATTTCTGTCTTGATTTTTTTCGAGTTGTTCAGTCATTTATCTCATTTTTTTTACAAGTTGGGCATCCTGTTCTGTTTAAGCCTGCTTATAAGTTATGGCCTTTCAGGCTTGTTTTGTATGAATGTTTACATATTTAGAAAATATGAGAGAGAGAGAGAGAGAGAGAGAGAGAGGAGAGAGAGAGAGAGAGAGAGAGAGAGAGATAAAATCGTTAATAATAATAATTTTAATCATGGAAAAGTAAATCCACAATAGTGTGTCTGTTTAATTTTGTAATTTAACATACAAAATCAAACAGACACACTTTTGTGGATTTACTTTTCCATTTTATTGACTCATGTGATTATGAGTTTTCTCTTAATAATAATAATAATAATAATAATAATAATAATAATAATAATAATAATGGGCCAAGTTCCTGATTACTTACTTGGTGGGATGACATCGCCAACACCTGACGCACCGTAAGCCAAGTCAGGAGGGATGATCAGCCGACGGCTCTCTCCAACACACATGCCCACTATTCCTTGGTCCCAGCCGGGTATGACCTGCCCCTCACCCAGTGTGAAGACGAAAGGTTCGTCTCTTGACAGGCTGGAAAAGAAAGAAAAAATGAAGATAACGTTGTCGAAAGTATTTTTGGTTCAAATTGCTGGCATGTTATTTTGTCTCACGGGTGGCTACGCTACTATTTGCCTTCATTTGCCTGTAACTATTTAATTTAGTCATTTACATTCTTGTTAAGATATGGGAGATGATATATATATATATATATATACTTAATATATAATAATAATATAATATAATATAATTATATATTTATATATATATAATTATGTATAATTATTATAATATATATCTATATATAGATATATTAACTTAAATATATATATATCTATATTATGTATTATATATATATATATTATACTATATATATATATATATAATTTATATATGATATATATATAATATTATATATACTATATATATATATATATATATATATATACATATGTGTGTGTTTGTGTGTACAGTTTTTTAGTTTGTAAAGATTTTACAACCACGGACTCTTTATCAAACTGCCATTGTTTGTTAACGTTGAAATATCTTTAGATGATAGGCATTAATGCACCGAAGTCTCTCTCTCTCTCTCTCTCTCTCTCTCTCTCTCTCTCTCTCTCTTGTGGGTCCGTCAGGATATCTTTTCCTTATGAAATTCATCTTTTTTTTTGCCTGGTTAGCCTATTTATTTCAATTGTATGTCTGTTAACTCTTCAAGTTTTTTCATGTGCTGTTTTTGCCACTTAGTTAACATTATCACTGCGTTAGGAGCTTAGAATCTTGTACTTTCTAATTGGCAATATGGCCTAAGTCGTAAGGGAAGCTAAACATTCTTGTGTCTAATGTCAGATTGTCTCATGAGAGAGGTGACATTTGTGACACTAGCATTTTGGAAGGCAAAATTAATTCGTGGGTTTGCATCTCTGTAGCAGTACACCTTAATTACCTCATGTCATTTACGATTGCTTCATACAATAGTTCTGGGTCTCAACTCTGTTGACTTGTGTAACTTTCCCCGTTCCACAATGCGAAGAACTTTGCTGTGTCACGAGCTGCATCAGCTCATTGACAGATCTGTCAACTGTCAACAACAAGAGCTGCGAAACGGGCAGCTATCTCAGTTGCCTATATGTATATATATATATATATATATATATATATATATATATATATCATATATATATAGATATATATATATATATATATATATGTGTGTATATAGATATATATACATATATATATGTATAGAGATATATACCATATATATATATATATATATATATATATATATATATCAATATATATATATATATATATATATATTACCTTCTGTTTTTTCAGCAGGGTATTTTGCTTGACTGATATATCCATACCCAAATCCTTATTGATGATCAGGGAGGTTTTTCTATGCCAACAACGTCTGGCCTTTCTAGTTATCCATCCAGTCACTAACCACGCCCAACAACTGCTAAACGTACTATATGAAGTTGAGCGTTATTTTATATTTGAGTGTTATTTTATATTTAGGAGGAAAACTGTCATTAACTAGTAAAGGCACCGGCATGCATCTGTATCACTGAAAAAAAAAATGGAAGAGATCCGTGCAACAGAATTACCTGGAATCGAAGGTCTTGAGATTCGTCAGCTGTCCCATGTAGTGGACGGAGACGCTGTCTCCGACCTTGGCCACCTGCGAACAGGACTGAGGCCTGACCAGCGTCTGCTTGACCAGCTCCTTGATGTCTTCGGGCCTGGCCGCGTCGGGATCCGGTCGTGGTCTCCTCTCGGGTTCCTCGCTTCCCAAAAGGGCCTTGTCTGGGATCTGGATGAGCTCCACCTCGAAGACCAGAGTGGCGCCTGCAACGAAGGAAGCGTGAGACTTTTGTGTAGGTTTTCCAAAAGCGTAAACGAGTTTTTTAGCAAGATAGTCTATACTTTTCTTGTTTGTAATGTTTACATATACCGTATGTTACTGGAATGATATTGGGCTCAGTTAAATATTCTTCGTGTTCAGTGATATCTTTAGCAAATATTCAAAGTTATGTTAAATTGTTGTTTTACATATCAGAGACTCAGAGTAGTACTTATAGATGAGAATTTTATCTTTGTTGATAGAAATCCATTTTTATTCATTTAGAGGGATGCTTGTAGTTTAGTTTCTCGTAATGCTCACCAAAATAACTGTAACCACTATCAGTGATTTTTCTTTCGTCTTCCGTTTATTATCTTTTATGAATTTCTTTTCATTTATTCTTAAGGAGTGTGCTTGTCAATGATTCTTGAGGAGTGGGCCTAACATAGGAGAATACCATTTATATCCAACTGAACTATAGGGGGGCTAGTTCAAAAGTAATGAAAAAGGATAGAGAAAATAGTGGATATTTCAAACAGAATACAATGGGTCAAACGCACATAGCATTTCGTGAATTTTTCTGTAAAATATAAGATTTAAGAAACTTTTTTATTAACTCCACTTTAAGTGACAACCAGATTTCTTTGCATGTGTAGACATAAACAAGTTTACATATCGACTTACTTTTATTATTTCAAAATCATTTTGTTTTGCGTTTTCTTTTGTAGTTTTTCATACTTTATACCTTATATCCTCTATACTGAAAGATTAAAGCTGCTCCTCCCCCCTCCTCTCTCTCTCTCTCTCTCTCTCTCTCTCTCTCTCTCTCTCTCTCTCTCATATTTTATCATTTCAAATTCCTTTTATTTTGAGTTTTCTCTTGTATTTTTCCATACTCTATACCTTATATCCTCTATACTGAAAGATTAAAACTGTCCCTTCCCAACCTCTCTCTCTCTCTCTCTCTCTCTCTCTCTCTCTCTCTCTCTCTCTCTCTCTCTCTCTCTTATATTTTATCATTTCAAATTCCTTTTATTTTGAGTTTTCTCTTGTATTTTTCCATCCTCTATACCGATCTCTATACTGAAAGATTAAAACTGTCCCTTCCTAACCTCTCTCTCTCTCTCTCTCTCTCTCTCTCTCTCTCTCTCTCTCTCTCTCTCTCTCTCTCTCTCTCTGACATCAAGGCATGTCAGGAAGCTCCCTCCAATTGGTGTTTGTAATTTGGAGTTGTTGCTCATTTGCTGCAGAAAAAGTTCTCCTGGGAGGCACAATGCGACAAAATCGCACCATTTAGTGTACGATAATTGTGTTTATTTTTGCCATTATAAAATGCTCATTGGTGACGTCCCCCCGAAGTGGCAATCAAGAGGAGAAGTTTTATCTGGTATTTGCAAGTTGAAGTTCCAATTACACTTCCTTGGCGACGTAATTTAAGGAGGAGGGTCAATAAATGTGTATTGACTGGTCTTGATTTATTGAGGCTACGTGCGGAAGTTGCAATAGGTAGTTTTGTGCCATGAGATCAATTTGGATAGATCATTTTCTTTTGTTTACGATGTGTTTTAGAAATACTTTTGGTGTCCCCTTCTAATTTTTCCAGCCTCAAACAGTTTGAAAAAAATCCATAATCCTTCATATTAATGTATTGAATGATTTCATACAATTCACACATGGTAATGTCATTATCGACTGTCATTCTTAATCAGTTTCTACTACTGATAATAAGGGAGTAGGATGAATAACTCTTTTTCATAAGGAACCATTTCATTCTTGGACTGAGATTCTTGACCCGAACAGAGATTGGCAATTCTCTACACATTTTAATAGATTATTGTAGATGCTATGTATATTGTTTCTATTTCTTCCATTTCTCTTCGTAATCAGTATATATACTGGAAACAGATCTTTTTATTATCAGTAAAAATACATGTGGAAAAATGACTAATCCAATTGTCTTTGTTGCTTCGGTTTTAAGAGTAATAAATTGAATTCTTGCATTCATAGGTGAATAATATCCTGGAAGCAGCTGATAACGGAATTTGCTCATATCAATATTTTTGCACTTGACCCCCTCAATCCACCTTTACTGAAATCTTGGCTATACACTTGTTAATCCTTCTTTTTATATAATGAGTTTAAATCTGAGTCAACTTCGTGAAGACTTACGATAAGTGGTCTGATTGGCTTAAGGCCCACCGTACAGGCTCAGTTTAACTGTCAGTTGACCTGACAGTTCTTGTAATCTGCAGTCCAAACCTTCAGGCACCTGTCAGTTGAGAGGTCAAGGCTAATCCTCTTAATTGACACCTAAAGACACTGAGGCATTATGCTCAGGCGCCTTAGATGCTTCCATAACAGTATTGCAGAGGTAACTAGAGATAAATTATTTATAGAGTTTTATAAACAAAAATTATACCTTCCCTTCATGCCTTTTTGAATAATTTTTGACAGCTTCCATTTTAAACATAAAAAATAAGGTTTACCTGATGCGAGTCTTTATATGCTTGTGCCAGAATATATATATTATTATATTACAGTATGTTTATAGAGCAGTATTATTTTTCATTTTGTTTTTCCCGTAGGGGAGTAATGCCGTCAGTGCACCTTACGTGGTACACTGTAATCATTACTTAAGGCTCTTTACAGTGTCCTTTCGGTCCCTAGCTGCAACCCATTTAATTCCTTTTACAATACCTCCGTTCACATTTTCTACCGTCTGTCTTACTTTGCACCCTCCCCTAACAATTACTTTTCAACATTATTTTCAGCGCGGAATGACCTCAGGTTCCATCGCATGACCTTTGGCCTAAATTCTATATGCCAATTCCATTTTTGTATTGAAACGTCATATGTTTATACCTTTTACTTAGTTCCTTAGCGTTATGGTTTTTAGTTTTCTTTAAAAGGAAACTATTGTGCCGGCTTTGTCTGTCCGT